>NW_021604769.1:515221-524852 GCF_004785775.1 Grammomys surdaster
ATATATATATATATATATATATATTTAACCTGCTCAGTTTGTAAACTGTTACTTGTATGTTTTCAGGGCTGATTGTTTAATATTAGATAAGTGCTTAGTGTGCTTTTTCCCCGGGAAGACTACTGCTCCTACACTCCACATTCTTTAGGTGCCTGTAGTTCTTTGCCTGGAGCATTGAGGCCTTGTAGGTTTTAAGTGTCCACTTTGGCATATCTATTTGCTTTATGTTATAGAAGAGTAGGCTAAAGATTGTAAAAGTTAGAAAGTCAGGGAGTAATTTGCAATATTATCTCCTAGAAATGTCAGAAGTTACACCCATAGACTCTCACCATTATGTCTCTCTAAACAGCTAAATTTGCAAAGCCTTTAAGGGATCACGTTTCCATGCATGTGACAGTCTGCATATAAGATCTTTATTGTAGAATCAAGGTATCAATCTCTTGACTATTAAATGTTTTCTTAATAAAAAACATATTTTAAGTCCTTATCTAGAATCTCAAATGAGATTTAACTGTTTTCCTATAGGAGAAAACATCTGTAAAATGTATGGATGCATCTGGGTTGTCTTTAGGACTGATACCTATTGTTTCTTCAATAGATTCATCAAAGTTCATGTATATAGCAGTGGTACTAAGGAAATTAAAAAGAACAATTGAATTGTAACCTAAATTTAGCAGATGTATACAAATTAATTTTAATAAGCACCACTACAGAATTATCTGTGCATAGGAACGTATACTGAGTAGAGAGTTCTCATGTTTGCTGTTCCTCAGTCATGCTCTCTTTCCTAACCAACCAGGGTCAGTTCCAAAACCAGAAGGTATGGGTGCTTCATGTGTTAGAATTTAATGCAAAAATACAGAGAAGGTAATGGAAACAGTAAGATAGAATTGGGTTATAGCTTTCATTGGAAATAATATTTGAGCGAGACTCGAGTAGAGACATAGCCACATGGATATTCATGGGAGAATATTAATGCAGACTCACACTAAATACAAAAACAAAGCAAGAATCTATTTGCTTGTTAAATGAATGTCTATAATGAAAAAAATATATGAACTAGAGTGTTAAATCACAGGAAGATAATATTTTGCATTGTTAAGGTGTTTAGAAGTAAGTGAAAGGTTATATAGCATTTTATATCATACTATCTTTGATGTCTTTTAGCATTTTATATCATACTATATTTGATGTCTTCCTCCAAGCCAAGACTTCAAGCATGGTGAATGAAGAGACAATATGGATTCTGTTGTCTTTGCAATATGTGCAAGATGTAGTATTTATTCCATAACATAAGCTGATTGAGCATTTATTAGAAAAGCACATACATTTATGGATGTATGGTTTTATGTGATAATGAGACTCTATAAAACACTATCTACTGAAAAGAAGCTTCTCTGATTAGATCTTAAAGATACTATAATTAATGAGTATTAATATAATTATTTTGAAGATATTATGTTCATTTACCAAATAATACTAATAGATTCTGTCCTATGGCTTCTGACCTTTATCTTGTTGCAGGTTCATGTCTAGGTTTACAGTGACAGGCATGAGTCCCATCCTTTTGAGTGAGACTTACATTCATTCAGAAATTGGTTGGTTATCTAAATAACACTGATTGCAACAATAAGTACCTTGCCAGGCTGATTGTTGACACTGATCACAATGACTCCTGCTGAGTCAGACTTTTCATGACTTTCTTTTTCACCAACCTGTACAGAATCTTCTGTCACTAGAGAAGTGTCACTAGACAGTAGCAAGAAACTTCCAGGTAGATAATAGCTTGATCTCTCCATGAACTGTAGACTCAGTGAGTCGTCTATTCAGCAATAGGATCATACCATGAAGTTCAAACATATAACCAAAAGTAATAACAAAAGTCTACATTGTTTTAAAAGTCTCTAAGATCTCTATGATCAACAACTTGAAGGGATAAATCTCACAACTGACACTAGACTTTTCCATATTTTGGAGATAAGTTGAATGGTTATCAACAAATGCCATCTGGATGATATATTTATCAAGTAAAATATGAGGCATTGGTATAAACATAATGAAAGAAGCTGGTTGGAATAAGTTTTGGAATTTGTTTGTCTCAACAAAGATGCTAGGATGAACAGATGACTCCACAATAAGAGCACTCATTGCTCTTCTATGGGGCCAGAGGTTGGTTATCAGAGCTTATATAAGGTGACTCGAAACTGTATATAACTCTAGCTCCAGGACATCTTACACCTGTGGATATTCCCTAATATTTGTTCTCATGTGCACATGCTCAAATCCATGTTCCCCAGGCAGAGGCCAGGTGTGCACCACAGCTAGAAACAGCCAGCCAGAAATTCCAGCCCTGATACCCATGGGACATCAGCAAGGGAGATGGCTCTGCTAATCTACCATTCTGTCTCCACAATGCTTGGCTGAGCACAGACCATCTCGCCATCCATGAAGTACCTGGTAGAAATGAGTCTCTAATGCTTAAAGATCATCTAATAGCTTTATATATTTAGAAATGATCAATTACCAAGATGCCCACACAATTAGAGGTGTTATCCAATTCCTAACCTAGATATTACAACTACCTTCGACTGCTAAAGACACACATACATCCGCCGCCATCTTCCCCTCTCTCTGGTCCTCTTTCTCTCCTAGCATGTCTTCTTTCTTTTCCTCTTCCTCTCCTTACTCCTCCCACTCCACCTACCTCTCATATAGTCCAATTGCCGAGCTTTATTACAAATGTAGTGGGAAAATATCCCACTACACACCCCCAAAGGAAAAAAATCTTAACACTATATTAATAGAAATGTTATTATATCCACTGCCTGGTGGATTGTGGAATTCCAGAATGAAGATGAAAGCAGCAAGCGGAGGTGGGGAATGGAGAAAAGAGAAGGATGAAGACAAAGAGTAAAAAGAGAAAGAAACAATATAATCAGTAATATACGTGATTCCTGCTTATATGCAATAAATGGAAAAAGTAGGGGACTTTCTGGAATGGACAGTTATATTAAACCATACATTGCATGCAGTAATGCATGCTAACATGAAAGACAATCTCAGTGATCTCTTTGGATCTTTATGTCAGATGAGGGCATACCTCCCTTTAAATCACCCGCTATGACTTGTGTCCTTCTCTAGTTTAAAACAGATACTCATGTTGCTCATCTTTAATACACTCATTAGGCTTTACGTTTGTAGAGAAGTGAATACATTTAAGATATCAGGCTCAAGGGCGACATAGTGTCAGACAGAAATAAAATCCCTAAATCATATGGGACAATAAATACATGATCTACAGGACCACTAAGCAGCAAATAGGTATGAAGAACATTTCCCTTGCAGATGCAGAGCTTGTAGCAAGGCTAAGGGCAAAGAGAAGAAACACATGCTACACTCATGTTTACCTTCTATTTAAGCTGTTCAGTGCCTACAGGGGCCTGTTCTGATCCTTCAAGGCCTGGTACAGTTATATATCATGAGAATTTAGGGGTATTCACCTTGAACATGCTTAGTGTTAAAAATGGTATGACTTAACTTATGGAAGCTGTGGCTATGGCTATGGAATTCATGATCTCAATTAAACTTCAATGACATGCATAGATAAAATGTAACTCAATATCAATATAAAACAAGCTCCAAAACAATGTACATTCTCCTTTTATACATGCACATATTATAGACTATATAGAAACATATATATCATATAAAAGTTGATATTATTTAAATCTGTTAAAGTCTGGATATTTTGTATGTTTCAGACACATATGCATATATTTAAATGTGTGTACATATATGTATATATTCATTACATAATATATTTTAGAGTGGTATATATATATATTATTTGAATAAAAATTTCCGTTCATTTATTCAAGTGAAATAACTAATAAACACATACACACAAACATACACACACACACACACACACACACACACAAAGAGAGAGAGAGAGAAAGAAAAAGAGAGAGAGAAAGGGGGGAATTTTAGTAAAGAATTATCATAAGATCTGAAGTGATTATTTTATTTTAATTTTACTATTTAATTTTTTTTATTTTTTAGATTTACTTATGAGCATGGAGTGATTGTGTGTAGACATGTCCATGCCAAGGGTTTTTGTTGCAAACAAAGAATGATTTTGAGGAATCTGTGGTCTCAAAATTCTTAGGGATCAGAATCATGTCATAAAGATTGAAGGTAAGTAATTTTTTAACCTGTTGTTTATTTCACGTATCATAAACTACTGATATTAATGCAATTATTTTCTATTAGATAGAACTTTAATTTAAATTGAATGCTCTTTTTATTGCTTATTAGAAATAATCAATGCATAGGATTTCATAACATTTTAGAGAATGATAGCAAATGACTGAGTTCATGTCCTTTAAGTGTTTTAGTACATTAAAAAAGGTAATCAAGACAAACTATGTCCTCTGCAGAGCTCCTTTTAAAGACGCTTTTAAGTATGAAATTGTAGAAAATATGATGACTGAGATGGCCAATTAGTTTCTGGATCCAAAATATTGCAATTAAAGCCAAGAAAGATGGTCCCCAGTGTGAGGTTCATCATGCTGCATAGTAGTCCCTCTGCAGGTTGGCTTAGGGTTGCCCACTTCCCTTATGCAAGTATAAGTAGGGATATATTTTATAGTTTATAGCAGCACCAAGAAACTCCTAAAGTCAGAGAGTCAGAACAGAGGTACCTGTCAGAACCAGAAGTAAGTCTTGTATTTTTACTCTCTCTGTTTATTTAAGTGAAAATTACTGGTTTCTAAATCAGGAAAAAAATATATGTTTCCTAGTTTCAGTTTATTAACGATTTCCTGGAACTTGAAAAACAGTAGGAAATAGGAATCTTGATTTTTATTGTGAATAACAGCACACCTAAAGAAGAATAGAAAGATCTGAGCAATATAAACTGGGATTCTAACAACAGTCCTTATGTATGGAGTTCAGATTTTAGGTTACCTTAAAACCATGTTTGTTCAGGAGTACCTAGTTATGTTTCTTGTGTTTATTGGAAACATATTGTAACTCCTCCTTTACAAGCACAGAATTTCCCAGTGCATATCTCTAAGACTAATTTAACTTTGGTGTACTCTTTTCTAAACCCAGTCCACTCTGCTGCTTTCTCAGCAGATATTAAGTTCAATAAATTCACCAACAATAAGTGTCAGCCTTTCAGGGGCTAAGCACTTATGCTTTGTGAGAACACCCAAATAACATTTTCTGCCTCTGCCTTCATGCACTCAAAGCTCACACTGTATCTGGGAGAAATTCAGATATTCTAACAAGGCATATGTGTCTCCCAATTTGGCTCTCAGAATATTGAAACAATGGACTCCAAAGAAATGGGAATTTTCCCTTAAGAACCTCATGTTGGGTGAAGGAAAATGACCCAACTTGAGGGGCACTTATTTCTACTGAAAAGAATTTACACAATTGTTACAGCTTATCAGACCTAATACAATGAGACTGGAGTCCAGGCATGGATGGGCCAATGGTGGGCAGGACATCTTGACCAGGACTGTCTATATCTACATGTCCTTAGCTCTCTGTTTAAAATTTATTCCTACTTCTGAACCTCCAAGAAAACTTAGGGTGTTTGTTGTTTGTTTTTGTTCTTCTTCTCATAGTGGCCATACTGAGCAACTGTCCTTTTTCTGCATTGTACTATTAATTTGATTTACTGAGTGTAACTGGTTGAACATGGCGTGGTGCAAAGTCTGTAACATGAAGTTTGATAACAACAATAATACAGCCAAGGAGAGTAACTATATTTCTGCAATTTCTTCCTCCTTCTGAGAAATCTCTTCTTAAAGTACGCTACTCTCTTCTGCTTTAGTCTAACATTTTTGCCAGATATTCTTAAGCTTCTAATTGACTACTAGAAGGGAACATTCATTATTCAGAATTCCATATATTCCTATTCACTACAGAAACTGAAGGGGGCTATGATCTTTTTTTTTAAGATGTTCAATTCAGTTCTACACTCCACCATGGCCTAATATGTTGATTATCAATCTTATTGTAGAGGAAACAAATATCACTGCTTATACCAGTCGACAGATCCTCTAGTTGCTTCTATCTCAACGGGCCACACACATCCTCCAAAAGTCTGTTTATCAATGCCAAGTTCTTGGAATTGCTGTCACCTTTTACCTTTCAGTAAAATGTCTGCTTCCAGCTTTTTTCCTTGCACCTTCAAGAACTTAGGCCAGTACAGATAGAATAAAACTTATCTCTACCAACCCTCCAAACCTGGCAGACTCAGCAACTCAATTTTACTGTACTGAAGGCTGTGTTTTCCCCCAGGATCTCTTAATGTTAAACCTGGCCTAAATTTCCTCTTATGGGTTTCTACTTTCAGCATCTTATCATGGGTGTTTATAAACTTGAGCATAAAAATTATTTTAATAAGGCTCCCCTGGGAGGCCTTTTCCTCTGCTTCCTTCCTGTGGTTCTGTTTTTCTCTGCAAAATTTACAATCTGAAATTTGAGAGATGATGTGACTCATCTAACTGTGATTCCTTTAGATTTAATAAGCAACACTTTAGGCAGATTCCCACACACTCTAATATCAAGGACTGTTGTATTATATTATATACATTTGATGTTTATAATGAAATATTTGGTTACAGATTTAACAGGAACACTAATAAGGGTTATTTGGGGAAAACTTTAATTTCATAGACATACTGCAGTATGGGAGGCTCTTAAGAGAGTTAAGGAACGGATAACACAGAGAAATAACAACATGTGGCTCTGAAGAGACAGGTTAAGCTCACATTGGATCAAAGTCATGGTCTCTTTTTATAGCTCTCTGACTAATGGAGAAATTCATAACTCAAAACATGTATTGGTTGAAACAGCATATTGGTTGAGGAACAGAAAATGTCACTATTAACATCTTTCTAATATAAACTGACTTATTCAGAAGAAAAATCCTGGCACATGGAAGTCTGTTAACTAGATACTTAACAGTGTCTCAGTTGGGTGTCTGTATCTATGCGGGAGTAAGGATTATTGTAGGAGTTGTTGCAGAAGCAGCACTTTGGTCTCGATTATAACATTGCATTGGATATATTAGGTTAAGATTATTCACAAAGTAGTCCCATGATCAAGCATCTTTGTGTGTAAGGGAAGTTACAATGCAATTCTTACCCGTGTACTATATAAGAATGCCATGGTTGTATCTCTGCTTTTCAAAGAGTTATATTTAAATTTTCTGGATCACATCATATATCTCATAATGTGTTCCAGGTTCAGTACAACATTTGATTAAGGAGATTTCAAAACAAATAATTTTATGTTTATAAATCACACCCTACAACTATTCTTTTAATTACCCTGATTCTCTTAAAACTAACAGGAGAAACATATTTGTGTTTGAAAAATAGAGTTCTGGGAGCATGAGATTTGTTATCACATGCATTGAAAATAGCTTAAAATAATAAGTTGGTACGTGGTTGAAGACCATATGAGCATGGTTATTGCCACTAATATATCCAAACAACACTTATTAAGTATTTAATTTTTGCTAAATGAACAGGAGGTTTAGTTAATTATTAACTTTCTGAAATATATAAACAGGTGAAGTCACTAATTTTATGATGAAACATGATTTATGAAATTATTCAATAAAAGATTTTAAATACTAGGGCTAGAAAGATGACTTAACAGATAAGGGCAGTTTCTGCCAAGCCTGATGACCTGAGTTCTATTCTTAGAACTCATGAAGTGGTAAGATTGTATGAGCTGTCCACTAACATACACATGTGTTGAAATACACATCCTCACAATAAATCAAAGTAAAGAAAAACAAGTATAATAAAAACAAACTATTTGAGTATAAGGCTAAAGTAAATATTTTAAATCAAGAGAAATGAAGTGAAAATTGTGTTAGTTAGTTGGTTGTAATAAGGAAAGAAGTTTAAAATAAATGTAAGGACACCACTATCTCAATTTGTTTAATATAAGCTACAGAAGTCATTGTAATTTTTCTTCTATGTAATTATCATTCTTATAATTATCATTAAAATATTGTGACTCTCTCTCTTTCTCTCTTTCTTCCTCTTTTCCTTCTTTTGCCCTCTCTTTCTCTCTCTTTCCCTCTTCCAACAGTGGCAACTCCATGGTCTCAATCTGTGGGTCATGGACTTGCCTGCTGGAGAACAGCTACCCAATAAACATGTCTTTAATATGTAATCTAAAAAATATTATGGCAATTTATCAATTAGACAACTGCCTATTCATTCATTTGATATATACATTATGTATATACATTATACATGAATACATACCCATATCCATATGGCAGAATGAAAGCTCTGAGGGTTAAAGATAGGGCACTATACATTCTCATATATGCAACACTAATCTTCTACTACTGAGCAAATTTCAGATGATTTCTGACATTAGAGTGTTTTCTTTTATAGGTGTGTTATGCAAATATTTGTGCTTTGATATTCTGGATATGGTATTTGGTATTTCTTATATCCTTTTAATTTCACCAGATTTTTAATTTCATTGGTTTCACAAAAAAAAAAAAACAAAACAAAACACCTGCGGTTTCTTCGGCAATACTAAAATTGGAACAATACATAGAAGATTAGCATAGCCCCTGCACAAGGATGACATGCAAATTCATGAAGCAGTCCATAATTTTTAGGATAGAACAAGGAAGTAGGCTTCAGACCTGAAAACGACTTTGGGCTAGGACGGGGAATTAGGCTCAGATATTTTGGACATCCTGATAATACCTTAGAAACAGTGATCACTGGAGTGTTCATGTAATGGGTTTTAATGCTTTGTTTGTTTCTTGACTATTTGTGTTTATAATCTTGCTTGTTCCTTGACTATTTGCATGTATTGTATTGATGGACCATCAATCTAGAACTGACCTTAATACATGCATATAATTAAAATGGTACAAAAGCAAAAAGGAGGAGGGGGAATGGGATAGGAGGATCTAGGGAGGGGAAATTCAGAAAGGGGATGACATCTGAAATGTAAATAAATAAAATATCCAATAAAAACCACACACATGTACATGTATATTTCTCATATCTGCTCCACCTACTATCCTTTCACCTATTCTGGCTATTCAGTTTTTCCATCACAAAAAATGTTTAAGATCTATTTTCAGGTCATCACTTTAAGTTTGCAAAATAGTTTTGCATAATAATCTTTAATTCACATATTTTCCTTCCAAAGAGATGACTTCTTTCCTACATATGAAAAAGAATGTAGTCTCTCTGTCTCTTTCTCTCTCCATGTGTGTGGGGGTTGTGGGTGTGTTCCTACATACATGAGTATAACCTGCTCAGTCTGTAACCCAGTATGTAATATATGATTTCAGAGCTCACCATTTGTTATTTGATGACAAATTTATATGTTGTTCCAAATGGGAAGAATTCCTTAGATTCCAATAATTCTTAGTATGACCTATCTCATATCTCCATGTTGACCTTGTTTCCACAGTTTGAAGGACAGTCCTAGATCACAGGAGATGTCCCTCACAAACAGCACTAAAATCACAGAATTCATTTTACTGGGGCTCACAGATCGCCCAGAACTCCAGCCTCTCCTCTTTGCGCTGTTTCTGTTTGTTTACCTTGTCACTGTCTTA
>NW_021604769.1:524862-532372 GCF_004785775.1 Grammomys surdaster
TCTTGCTCTGATACTTACATTAAAGAACATGCCATGTTAATATCAGCTGGTTTTAACCTTTCCAACTCGCTCACAATCATCCTGGTGTCCTATGCTTTCATTATTGCTGCCATCTTAAGGATCAAATCAGCTGAAGGAAGGTGCAAGGCATTCTCTACCTGTGGTTCCCACATGATGGCTGTCACATTGTTTTATGGGACTCTCTTCTGCATGTATGTGAGACCACCCACTGACAAGACTGTAGAGGAATCCAAAATAATAGCTGTCTTCTACACCTTTGTGAGTCCACTGCTGAATCCATTGATCTACAGTCTGAGGAATAAAGATGTAAAGCAGGCCTTGAAAACAATACTCAGGCACAAAGTTATCAAGACAGAGTTGATGCCTCTTCCTTTCAATAAACTGCAACAATAGTATCCTAACAAATATATTTGTGTTTTGGTAAGTTTTTCATATTCTCTGTGGCCATATATTTTATATCCTAATTAGATGTTCTATGTGTTGAAATAAATCATTTGGGTAATTTTTGTCCTATTTTGTAGCCTGCAATTCATGGACCAATAATAGTTAATATTCACAGTCAGTTTAATTAGATTGAAAACCACCTAGGAGATATATCTCTTTCTCTCGTTGTATAGATAGATCTAGAGGTTAACCTGAGGAAGAATATACTTGTTGAAAGTACATCGAACCATTTCCTTATGTTGGTATGAACTGAATGAAAATTAACAGAGAGGAAGGCACATAAACAGTCATTCAACTCATGCTTCCTCATTGTGAACACATTGTGACTAATGCACCTCAATCCTGCCTGTATATCTTCCTACCATGGTGACTTATCTGTTTTTAGATAGTCTTCTTCTATTACATTGTTCCTGTGAGGTGTTTTCTCATAGCAAAGAGCACAGCAGTTTATGCAAAGTAGTAGCATAGATATCACTGCATTACATATTAAAACAGTGAATCACATTCCACCTTAGATTATGGGTTCAAATCCATATTGTAGACAGGTTCCTAGATTAGCCAGCATATTGTATTTGAAAAAGGGCTATTCAACGTAAATACTTCTGATTGCTGTGCTTTCTGCCTGTATTCCTACTGTGAACTTGTTGTTTAAAAGAATTAACAGGATATAGTGGTTCTCCGATAAACACCTTTCAGTGAGAGAACTATCAGCCTTTTTGCTGCAGATTTTTAAAGAAACAATGATGAATCTGTACTCCTCCACCTACTTACTAGTTAAAATGAGGAAATGAATCAGGAAAATGATTTTCGTTTCTCACTGATGTGCTTCTGTAGAGGAGGCATGCAAGTAGCCCTAAACTGATAGATTAGACTTTGTATATGTAAGACTGTGGATCCAGGATTCTGTGTTTTGTAAGCCTATATTTAAGATTCAAGGTTGGGAGATCACTTTTGATTTCATCTTCATCTGTCAGTTTAGAAGATGTTGGCCTGAGAGTAAGGACTAAAATCAGAAAGAAGGAGACAAAAAAAAATGAGTAGGCAGTAAGCCATAACAGACAGCTATGTTATTGCATTGACTGGTCCTTTTCTTACTAACTCCTTTTAGAATAGTAACGTTTGTTTTATTCTTCATTAGACATGGCAGTGAGGATTTTTTTGTAAACAAATAAAGCAATTTCTTTGGCAGCACAGATCAGTATATGTTTTGTTATTGTTCATCTAGAACCACCTTGGCTACTTAATTTTATAATTTGCATAGCCCCATCTAAATGTCAAAGAAAACAGAATTTCTTATAAATATTTCATAAAATTCTCCAGTACTCAAGATAAGATTATACATGCATATCAGTGTTTAAACATAACTCAGGACTATAAGTTCATGTTATGTCTTATGTCATATTGCTTAGTCCATATCTGTTGCAAGAATATATTTTAGGTACATGTAAATGTAAGTTTCTGCTTTATTTTTAAGATTAGTCTATCTTGGTGATTCTAGTATGTTTATTTATTTTATAGATTCTTTAATATTTTCATATGTAACATGTAAGTAAAACTATTTAATTCCCTTCCATTTCATTCATTTCTTATTCCTTCCTTGTTGAATGTCCTTATCCTGGAAGGACAACTTTGTGAAGAGGTAGATGAATGTCTTTCCTTGTGCCCTACTAGTGAGGATACTTATTTCATATATGACTAGTGTATAGAGTTGGCTACACTTTTGTAATTTTCATTGTTTATTTTAGTTTTTGTTTTTGTTTTGTTTTTCGGTACAGGGTTTCTCTGTGTCGCCCTGGCTGTCCTGGAACTCACTCTGAAGACCAGGCTGGCCTCAAACTCAGAAATCTGCCTGCCTTTGCCTCCCAAGTGCTGAGATTAAAAGCGTTCACCACCCCTCCTGGCTCATTCTTTATGTTTATTGTGCACAATACATTACATTAATAAGTACATTGTAATATAAGTATTTGTTGTATGTTGAAGATACTTTACATCTCTCCTACACTTTACCATATGTCATTCTTTCCTCTGTCCATTAAATTGCATTTAGACTCCAAAAAATATTATTCGTTAATGTAATGTAAGTATGAGTTTTTAATACACACACAGTTGCATGGTCTCTCACACACACGTACACACACATACATATATGCACACACACATACATACATATGTATACACACACATACACACACACACATGACTTTATCTATTGTTTCTTTATCTATTGTTTATCTATTTGTTTACAACTCATCCTTCATCAGTTTAGGAATTTGGAACCAAATTTATACATCTATGATTATTCTCACTTTTTTTTAGTTTATGAAGATTTGTTGATATAATTTGTTTTCTTGACAGAAAATCAAATCTGAATGTATTATTTATTAATAGACTTGGTGTCTTGAAATTTTGCTGAAAAAATATGTTTAGGAGATACCTATACTGTAAAAATTTGCTTTCTAATGATTTTATTATGTTTAATTATATGATATTACTGGTCTAATAAATCATTAAGACAATGACATTAATAGTTTTGTAATGTGACTACTTAGTTTTTTTCATAATTGTGAGAATATTTACAGTACAAAATTCCAGCTTTGAAAGAATCACAAAAAAAAAAGCAAAGTCCAGGAATTATGTCAAAACATTAAACCATTACTAGTTGTTGAAACTATTTTCTTGTAGCAAGCAGTGATTCATAACAAAAAAATCCTCTGAGAATCAATTTTTAAACACATGAAATATGGAGCTCATGATGACTACAAGGTGATGCAATTCCACTGCTCAAATCCCACGGTTCTATTGAACACACGTCTAAGCCAATTACTATGTTTCTTTAATTATTTCTTTGGGTTGTGTTAGAAACTATTTTGGGAATAAACTCTCCAAGTTACAAATAGGCCTTAAATCATTTTAAGTAGTTCCTTGGTTGGACTTCTACTGTTTCTTTTAGAAATTTTCCTGAATTCAGGTAGGAATGAATACTATGATCTTTGTATTTCTAATTTTTCTTTTTGCTTCAGTTTGAATAGTCATCATGAGGAATCAAGTGTCAACAAAACTGATTGAATAGTAGTCTAGGGTCTTATCTTGCTGAAGTAAGTGAGTATGTGTGTGTTACTTAGATTGGTAACTGAAAAATATTAACATTTAATTGAAATTATTTGTTTATAATAATCATCCTTGTTGCCAAATTGCATTTAAATAATTAGTTCAAAGATTAATGGCCACAGGGAAGAAGTATATTGTTCATCACATTGATAATATCAAAATATATTTTAGGGAAAGTCTTTAGTACACACAAAACACTTTCATCAAAAATTAATAGGGAAGAAGCCCATAAATTGGAAAAAGAGGAAGGATGGATATATGGGAGCGTTTAAAGGGAGGTAAGGGAATGAAAAAATGAAATAATTATATTGCAGTCTTAAGAATAAAATAATTCATAAAAATCAAAGAAAAATACATTATTTTGAAATTTATTCTTTCTTGCAAAATTTAAGAAATTTACCTTCAGATTATTGAAGAGAGAAAATTGGGATCAATGTTAATGTATCTAATAGGTGTGTTAGAAAGTATGAGTTCAGAATTGGTAGATTAAATATTTAAAGATAGGTGTTGTAGAAAATGGAGATACTTTGGAAACTGTTCAATATCTGGCACTGAATGGGTGATAACTCCAAATATTATGGAAAGAATGTGATTCTGTCATGGAAAATATTATGATTTGAGTGAATTCTTAAAAAACTGTCACTAACAACATAGAAGATTATATGAATCTCCATTGTCTAGTGTGACCTAGAAGTCAGGATCATTCATTGTAAAGAGGTAACATATTGTGTCCTCTTATTTGATAAGCATGGCAGTGAAAAACTAAGAGTGATTGGATGTGCTGGAATCCATGATGATAAAGCATACAAGAACAGTGTGTACTCCCAGGAAGTTATTTATAGGTGCCATAACTAATAACTTCTTTTCTCACTGAGGCCAGACAAGGCAGTCCTTTACTGTACATGTGTCAGGGGCCTCAAATCAGCTGGTGTATGCTGCCTGGTTGGGGCTCAATGTCTGAGGATTTCAGAGGTCCAGGTCAGTTGAGACTGTTGGCCTTCCTATGGTGTCATCTTCCTCCTCAGCTTCTTCCAGCCTTTCTCTAATTTAACCACAGGAGTCTCCAGCTTATACCCGTTGGTTGGGTGTAAGTATCTGCATCAGACTCTTTCAGATGCTTTTTGGGCCTCTTGGAGGACAACCATGCTAGGCTCCTGTTATCTGATTTATTTATATTTTTATTTTTTCAATCTAGATAGAAGTTGATATTATAGAGCCAGTAAAATTTTGTGATGGGCTATATTTTTATTTGATTTCATAAAGAATATACAGGTTAAAAAAGCCTTATCAGTATTTATGTTTACTCATAGTTAATAAATTTCATGTAGATCAACAAAGTCATAAGGAAAGGGCTATTTATTAGGATGTCTGCTGTCTACTGTTTTCTATCATGATGTCTTTGTGATATTTCTCATATACATTGAATAACTTCCATTTCAATTGAAAGTTTCCCATGGAATGTCTCTGTATGAAATCTTGAAATTTCTTGGGTGTTCTTCTATTCTTGTCCTACTAGAAAATTATTAAAAATGCCTCAAACCCCAGGTCATCCCTATTATTTCTCAATGTCTATCCTTATTTTCAAACACAAATTTCTACTTAGATCAAATTCATATTGCTGAATCATGACATTTAACTATAATTTTCTTCACCTTTATTATATGACATTAACCACCCCTTTTCTAAGCAAAAACCATTATTGGTTATCTTGTTTTGTTTTGTTTTTCTTCTCCAGTACACATGGTGTTCTAGTACACAGTCACCTGTGTATTAGGTTATTTTAATTAAGCATGCAGCATCCTGAGAGTGCTATTAACATAATTTGTACTTGTGTTTGATCAGCTATCATGAACAGCTTATGTATTTTAAATACACAGCTGGTGAGTTTGGCCCTATATACAACTACTGTTCCATAGTAGATCAAGTCTGCAGATTTCTATTTTGTGCCTTGATTGAGGACAGATTGAAATATATAATTAATTTCTAACAATATTTTTGTAGACTTTGCTGAAAAATAATGGATTCTGATAATTAAAACTCTAGCCTCGTAGTATATTAAAACTTGGGACACACATTAGCATAAAGTAAGGATTCCACCTCATAGTGAGAGTAACTGTTTACACAGAAACTATTTTTTGGGGGGGGGTAGGTGAAGGTGTGAAATGGAATATTCAGCTTACACTTTCAGAACATAGTCCATCAATGGAGGAACGTAGTACATGAGTTCAAACAAGAAGAGACCTTGGAGACAAGAACTGATGCAGAGGCCATGGATGTGTTACTACTTATGGCTTGCTTTGCCTACTTTCTTATAGAATGCAGAACTACCATCACAGGAATGGAACCACGCACCATACGATGAGCTGCCCCTATTGATCACCAATTGAGAGTATGCCTTACAGCTGCATCTCATGGAGGCTCTTCCTTAACCGAGGTGCCTTCTTTTGATGACTTTCACTTGTGTCAAGTTGACACACAAACCAAGCCAATAATAGAAACATATCTTTGGTTTACATTTTTCCATCTTAAAATATATGCACTAGTTAACTTTCATTTTGTCTTTAAACTAACCTTCCAAATTCCTTTGTTTTAAACCTTTGGAATGGAAAACAAATGAAAAGCAATGACAGGAGAGTTTAGGCAACAGTTACTTGATCTCTATCCAGTTATAAATTGTAATACTTAATTGATTTCAAACAGATTTTTAAAATTTATTTTCTTTTTTTCTTATTTCTTACTTTTATTTTTTAAATTAATTTTTATATTTTTTATTGGGTATTTTATTTATTTACATTTCAGATGTCATCCTCTTTTTGTAATCTACCACCCCAGCAAGAAACACCCTATCTTATACCACCTCCTCCTTTTTGCTTTTATACCATTTAAATTACGTACAAATATTAAGGACAGTTCTAGGTTGAGGAACTAGCAATACAATAGATGCAAATAGTCAAGTAACAAGCAAGACAATAAACACAAATAGTCACAGAAAAGCAAGGCAATAAACAAAGTTCTAAGTATACTTCCATGATCACTGTTTCTAAGGGCTTATCAGGATGATCAAAATATCTGAGCCTACTGCCTTGTCCTAGCCCAAAGTCATTTTCATACCTGAAGCCTCCTTCTTTTGTTCTAGACTAAGATTGAGATTTCTGGCTGAAATTACTTCTTTGTTCTAGCCTAATGTCAGATTCCTGTCTGAAGCCCACTCCCTTGTCCTTGGCCAATGTCAGATTCACGCCAAGCAGCCCCAAAAAGCTCTCTGCCTCTCCCCCTTTTTTACTTCATGACCAAGACTGAGCCTGTCTTCAGTTGACTCTTATTCCCCCACCTTGTTTACTGATTAATTGAATTAATAACTGATAGTCAATTGAAGTTACTCTTCTATACTACCAATTTTGAAAACTTCCAAAAGGCTAAATATAGCACCAAAATCTATAATTAAAATATATTACAGAGGTTCCAAACCAGCAATTTGTTGTTGTATTTGTCCATTAGAGATGATACTAATGATGCTATCTGAAATATAATTTGTTAATTACAAAAGCATATTCTACCCTCTGCATAAAAGAATTATATCTCCTTTCATTAACTTTTGCTTTATTATAACAAAGACAGTAGAACTTTTACTACATGCAGTTAGAGAGATTTAATTCAAATTTCTGTTCTACTACCAGAACGGAATTGCCAAATTTTGTCATGTGTTGTGAAACATCTGATTTGGAGGGAACTAATGAAAAGTAATTTGATAAGAAAATGAAACCTCAACCTAGTTATTAGTGTTTAAATTTTTCTTTCTGTTTGTAATACTGACTGCTGTATGAATATCCTTTACTTAGTAACTTATATAGATCTTGTTATCCCCAGTTTTTAACTTTATCCTTTTGTATGTCTAAGAGATGCTATATTATGAAACATTAAGGTTATAGTAGTAAAA
>NW_021604769.1:532772-549852 GCF_004785775.1 Grammomys surdaster
TCTTTCTTTCTTTCTTTCTTTCTTTCTTTCTTTCTTTCTTTCTTTCTTTGTTTCTTTCTTTCTTGACACAAGGGAGTTAAATTCTCCTAAGTGAGGCTTCTATAAATACATACAGTATGAGTCATTGATAAATCACTCCTAATATATTAGAAAGACCACTGTTTCATAACAAACTATAATGTGTACTCGGAAGTTTATCCCAATTGGGCCTATTACTGGATCATGATTACTTCAATCATCATAAAGCAATTTGATAACTTGTGATACTGTCTGGATAAGCAGAATCTGCACCTGTGCTGTCAGCTAACTGGGGCTATGTGTGATCTATGTAAGAATACCAGCCTAGGCTGGGGAGATAGCTCAGTGGGTAAAGCACCTGCCTTTACAACTTTACGACATGTATGAGGAACATTTGTTTCCTTGAATCCATTTAAGTTGGTTGTGATAACGTGTCTGTAAACACCAGTGTTCCACTGTTGTTGGGAAGCAGAGACACAATAAAATCCAGAAAAGCAAACTTGTCAGATCATTTAATAACAAGAGATGCTGAAAGCCTGTTCCAAAAAACAATGTGGAAGGCAAGGATACACACACACACACACACACACACACACGCACACACACACAACCATACACACACAACCATACATACACAACCATACACACACAACCATACACACAGAACACCAAAGGTTGTATTTGTTTGTTAAAGATTTGAAAGTCCAGTGTACTAGCTCTGATATTCTCAGACCTTAGCAATAGCTCTGTGTGGATGAATAATAAGAGAGAAGTAGGGAAAAAGAGAGAAAATGTCTAACATGCATTTCATTTACCCTTTTTTTAACTCATCTAAGTGAACATGCTGACACCTAAGAAAATGGTCAGAGGCAATTACTCCATGGTGACTGAATTTATTCTCTTGGGATTAACAGATCGTCCAGAGCTGCAACCTTTGCTTTTTGTGATCTTCCTAGTGATCTATCTGATCACTGTGGGAGGGAATCTTGGCATGATGGTGTTGATCAGGATAGATTCACGCCTGCATACACCTATGTACTACTTTCTTGCCAGTTTGTCATGTTTGGATTTGTGCTATTCTACCAATGTGACTCCCAAGATGCTGGTGAACTTTTTATCAGAGAAGAAAACCATTTCATATGCTGCTTGTTTAGTCCAGTGTTATTTTTTCATTGCTATGGTGATTACTGAATATTATATGCTAGCTGTGATGGCCTATGACAGATACATGGCCATCTGTAACCCTTTGCTTTACAGCAGCAAGATGTCCAAAGGGGTATGTGTGCGTCTGATTGTCGGTCCCTATATCTATGGCTTCCTTAGTGGTCTGATGGAAACCATGTGGACATATCACTTGACCTTCTGTGGCTCCAATATCATCAACCACTTCTACTGTGCTGACCCTCCTCTCATCAGACTCTCCTGCTCTGACACATTCATTAAGGAAACATCAATGTTTGTGGTAGCAGGATTCAATCTTTCCAATTCCTTGCTCATAATCCTCATTTCCTACCTGTTCATTCTCATTGCCATCTTGAGGATGCGTTCTGCTGAAGGTAGGCGCAAAGCCTTTTCCACCTGTGGGTCTCATCTGGTAGCAGTGACTGTGTTTTATGGGACTCTTTTCTGCATGTATGTTAGACCTCCCACAGACAAGTCAGTGGAGCAGTCCAAAATCATTGCTGTGTTCTATACTTTTGTAAGTCCCATGTTGAACCCCATCATTTATAGTCTGAGGAATAAAGATGTGAAACATGCTTTTTGGAAGCTGGTCAGAAGAAATGTGCTTTCAAAGTAGAAATCATCCTGTCTTTATAAATTAAATAAAAGTTTTGTTTATGAAAATGACATCCACTTTTTGTAGAAGTTCACTTTATACACAAGCTAAAAATCCATATTCTTTTATTCAAAGTATATAATATAAAGATATGAAGATAAATGGTTTACATACTGCGCGGAAGTGCAACACATGTGTAAATATGGGAGACTGTTATTCTACTGTTATACAATTTTACATTCATGTCTTTATATATTAGTTTTACATTACGAAAATTATACCTTTATTACAGTAAAATATGCACTTTTAATATAAACATAAAAGTGAAAGAGTGAACTATTTCTGCCCTCCAGCTTCAGCTTCCATTCTTAATACGCAGACTGAATGTTAGCAGTTTTAAAAGCTTTTAGGAATTATATATGCACAAATAAATGTGTGACTATGTTTGTACACATAGACACAAAATTGTTTAAATATATTTTGAAGGGAAAAGCTGATTTCTTGCAAGAGTGTCATTGTTGTATATTATAAGACAATTGGTAGGTGTGCTGCGATTGTAGTGTGTTACAGGATGTTCAGTAGTCGTACTTTTTAATCTCACCTACCACCTTCAGTTTTGACTCCTTTCATTTGCTTACTTCCTCCTACTTGTAAGAATCACTTTCAGTAAAACACTTCTCTGCCAAAGCAGAATATCAGGGCAACTCTGTGGAGGCTGAAAACTTACTCCTCATTCTCTGCAAGACCTAAATGTATTTTCAAACTGCTCAACAATCTTTTCAGATGCTATTAACTCTAGATCCAGGTACTTGAGAAGAAGGGTTTCCACAAAGCAATATGGCTACCTTGTGCCTTTATAATCTTTTTATTGTAGAATGAACTAGTGACATTTCACATTTTTAGAACTAAAAATCTTTTACACCCTTCCTTATTTCTTTATTAATCTATCAGTATCAGAATGTACCAAATATTTGATATGTGTACCTCAGTTTAAACATGATCCACTATTGTTCTGTACCATGAATAGAACAATTAATAATTTTAGAATGAGACTTCTTCCTTCTTTTGTAAGTATTTATTATGCTAAAGAAACCAATGCTTTTCTTTTAAGTTATATTTTTGGTAAATCAACTGTGCTGTGGGCTAACAAAGACAACCAGTGTTTACTAAGTCTTTCAATAGGTATGTATTGCTCCTAGTATCAAGAGAGCTTTCAGGAGTCTTGGGATAGTTTATTTTGTAGAAATTCTAACACTATAAAGGGAATAAAGGCAGATGATACAATTTGCTGGGTGTTATAATACAAGAATGTCAAAGTGCTTAAGTAGTGGAAGAAGTGCCAATTTCTTCTCAGTATACTGAAGTCAACTATATAGCTTAGGCATAAAGTTGCTATGTTTCACCAGGCAGGGTATTGGGCTATCAATTTGGAAGTGCATTTGTTGGCTTGGATATCAACAGAAAAGAGAAACCCACAGAACATCCTTTATTCTGATCAACAGAAATATTCTTTCTTCTTTGCTTTTCAAAGTTTTCTATTCAGTGCTACAGAAAAGTGACTTTTTTTCAGTTTTTTAATTCTATATTTAGCCACACAATTATTTATGCCATGTGATGTAATTCAAATAGCTCTACTTTGAACATCATATTGTTAATACATTCTGTTAAAAACTTATGAAAATTATTTTATAATATTTACTAGTTTGTTTGATTCTTTTCAAAAACTTGTATACTGATATCTAAACAGATGTTTAATTTTGCAAAACCAGTCACTTTATTATTCCAATTTTTTTCAGATCTTAGGGTCTATGTATGCTCTATACTTACATTGTGAAGACACAGATGATAGTATATATAATACTATAAGCATGATATACATTTTATGTCAGATGTTTTATGAAACTGATGTGAAAACATCTATACGTATCCATACATGCTCATATGATGAAAAGAAAGAACATTCATTTTAAAATCCATAACATCGGTTTATTTGTGTGTGGAGGCAGCAACTTTAAAAACCTGTTTTTCTCCTTCTTATCATTCTTGTTGAATCATATTCTCATGGCTTCTTGCCTTCGAAAGTGCTTCACATTTTTCAGGCTGCCAATAAATGTACTGCAAATTGAATTATGTAGTAGCCTAGTTGATTTTTTGAGAACCAGTAATGGAGAAAATTAATGTGTTTTGCCACAATTGTGGCTTCTCAGATCAAATTAAACTAGACTTTAATATAGACCACATTGTGACCCAGAATGTGCTGAGGAGTATATACAGGAACATATTTCACCAAAAATATAGGGATTTTTCTACTCTGTAGGCCAGAAAACTTGCTAAATTTTTAATCTTACCTAGTGAATACGACGAAGTAATATAATCTCAATGAAAGAATCATTAGCAAAACTGAGATAGTATCTGTTTTATGTGTTTTTAATGAAATATTTTATTTATTTACATCCTCAGTGCACCCCACACAGAGTTCTTGCCCTTCTCTACTTCACCTCTGAGAAAGTGCCCCATCCTGGGTATCTTCCCACCCTGGGGCATGAAGCCTCTATAGGATTAGGTGAATCCACTTGTGGTATTAGAGCTGCCAAATAAACAAAAGGGGAAAGAGTGTGATTTTTACAAAACTGAATATGCTGGTTAATTTTATGGGTTAACTGAAAAGGAAAAATTAATCCTAAATGTAGGTGGCACCATCCATGGGCTGGGATCCCAGATTGAAAGGAAGGAGAAAGTTGCATGAGCAGCAGTGATTCATCTTGCTCTACTTTCTGTCCATGGACACAAGGTAATCAGCTGCCTCAAACTCCTGGTACCATGCCTTGATGAATTGCACCAGCTGAATGTATAAGCCACAATGAATACTATCCACTGGGACCATAAGCCAAAATAAATTATTATTCCGCTGTTATTTTTGTTAAGAATTGATGACAACAGAAAGAAGAGTAACAGGTACATGATCTGAGGCTGTAGAAAGAATTGCCACATTGGTTCTCTCACTTGTGAATAAAGAGTAACAGAAAGAAAAAAAAAAGAAAGGATTTCCGTTTTGTGAACAAGGATGGAAAATATTTAAATCCTTTTAATATTTTCTTTATTTTTGAAAATATTATACTTAAGTTCACCTACATATGATCTTATCTACCTCTGTCTCCCAACTCTCTTTCCATGTTGGCTGCCAATATACCTTGTTCCATCTTCACTTGTTTCTAAATTAGTAAGTTCAGGTAGAGATGCCTGTACATGGGTATGGGCAATCCATTAGAGGATGAGAACCCTGCCAGTTGCTATACCATCCACAAAGGAATGATGCTCCATCCTTGTTAATCCACCTACAATCTATACCAAGAATTATTCTGAACTGATCATGAGTAGATCTTGTGTAGGCAACACAGCTGTTGTGAAGTCACAGTTTCAACAACCATGTTATGTCCAGGAGAGAGCACTGCTCTTATTTGTGACACTATTCTTATTAAGGTGTCACTGTCGCCTTCCAGTTGGTAGAAACTAATTAAGGTTCTGTGAATAAAAGAGTTTTAACTCACAGTAAACTTTTCTTGTGTTTTTTTCCAAATATGGGATGCATAATTACAAAAGACTGGTTATTGTCAGTTTGTTTAGATCTAAATTAACCTAGGTGATAGACCTATTAGAATGTTGATGAGGTAATTTCTAGATTGGGTTAACTGGGGTAAGGAGAGTACCCTTTACTGTGGCAAGCACTATCTGTGGGCTAGGGTCCTAACCTAAAGAAAAATCAAGAAGTAAGCAGAACACTCAATTCTTCCCTTTTCCCCTTTTGGACTACATGAATTGCTACTTCACTTTTCATACTAGGAAGAAATTTTACCTCAACTGTTAGTTAAAATAAACCCTTCCTCTCTAACATTGTTTTGTTAGGCAGTGATCACAGCCATGAAAAACTAAAAGAGTACATCTTAACAGCTGAAAGAACCTACACATTTATTCTTTCAGTTGTGAATTTGAGGTAAGAGGAGAGAGTTAGGACAGTTTACAAGTATTTGGGAGTAAAAGTTTAACTAATATACTAAATTCTTTAAAGTGTTTATCTTGAGGAAGCAGCATTTGTACTGGGTAGTAAAATTGGGGTTGTGAATTTTATCATATGAAGAATGAGGTCACAATTTTCTGAAGAAGAAAAACTCACAAAAGAAAATTTGATTGATACCCAAATTATGGTTTCTTAGATTGCAAGAAAAAGTGACTGAGTGACACAGTATGAGTATGGAATGTTCTATGGACATATTTTCTCTTAATTTGCTTGACATAAATGAGAAATAGCAAACACATTTTAATCTAAGTAATGATAGGAGGATAATGTTCTTTGAGTCATTTTTTTTTCATATATGAAGGGAAGCTAAAATTTCTGAAGGGAGAAATGATTTTGTTTCCAAGGAGGGCAGCAGTGACTGAAGGCAGGCAAGCACCATCTCTCTAGCTCATGGAGTCTTTTTCCAGTGCCATTTTAATTTTTTTTCAAAGACCTCTACTTCTCTGCTTCCACATCCAAGGAAATGCTAATACCTTGAGGATAATAATTATCTACATTAATAGACATAGATATCTGCTTGGCTTTTAACTCAGAGTTACTAGAGATATTTGACTGTGTGTGACTGATGTTATACTGTAAAATGAATAATCTAGCAGAATTGTTTGAAAAAAACCACAAATACTGAAAGGAAAGAACCACTTTCTTTTGTTTGCTTGTCTTATGTAAAGCTAAACATGTAATGTGTTTGTCTTTTGTTAGTGAATATTTACTTGTGAAATGGAATGATTTAAAACAGTCCTATATTACGCTTACTCTGTCAGCCAGTGTGCCTAATAGCTTTTGCAATTGAAGGACATTGATTACCTTTTCCATAGCTCAGCTCTTTGATGCAAATGGTTTGAAGATGGATATATACAATCTTTAATAAGTTTCCATCAACATTAGTCTTTAAATATTGTTAAGTATGATGTTTTTGAAGCTAAGCTACTTTACTAATCACACACACACACACACACACACAGACACAGACACACATTAGGAATATATACCTCTGGAAATCAGTGACTATAGAAGGTGTAGCATAGCCTAGGAAAAAAACAAATTAAAGAAATTTTATGAATTAATTGAACTTGTTTCAAATTTCTCTACTTTTTATTCATTTGTTGTTGCATTTTTCTAAACACATAACAATATAAAATAAACATCAAAAAAATCTAAAATATTTGCATACTGGTAATTTTGAAAGGAGCATGTTTTCCCTACACTAATGCTGGTTGCTGGATTATACAATACCATCTCATGCAGGGCAGTGGTTGTAAGATCCTTACCAAGAAGAATAAAGTCCCTGAAGAGATGCTTCAAATCTTCCTAAGCCCCAAGTAAGAATACCCGAACTGCCTTCTGAGACTTGTAATTGGAGGGATTGATGATGTCAGGTTTTTTTTTTTCTATTTTTAATGCTGTAGAGAAAATTGTCTACTTCATATATATAAGCAAACATCTTCCTTATTGGCATTGAAGGCCCATTTATTTTTCCTACTTCGATAGTTCTTTAGAGGTAAGTTGTTTGAAAATAGCCAAAGTGCTGCTTTATAAGTTGCTGGTGTTATTTTATTTTTCATAGAATACAAGCATTTATTCATAAAAGTCAACTGTGGCTAGATAATTACTATATAATCATGTATATGTTGACTTATCTATGTATATGTATAGTACTAAGGATTAAGGTCTGAGAATTTGTGTTTTATATATTAAATAGTCATGTGCCCAAGTGGAAGACTGTAAATTCCATCCCATCTGACAGTATATATACAGGCCATTTCTCAAATCAATGCTGAAGTTAAATTTAGATCTATATTTATATACACATGAACATCATTTATCTATCAATCTATCATCTGTCATCTATCTTTCTCACATATTATAGAAAGAGAGATAGCACCACATACACATAGAGAGAAAGAGTGGGGGCAAAGACATTTTACAGAGGATTAATTAAAATTGCTCTCTAAATCTCAGTCAGACTTCAGTAGTTAATCTGATTGAGAACAAATGAAAACATGGAAAAATTGCTATTTGTTTGTTTTATATTTTGGTTTAGGTTTGCCTTTCTCCTTCTAAGTGTTATTCTTTAAGACAAATTCTTACTTTGAGAAGTAATATTTATGTACTTACGGGATGTAGTTGAATGTTTAACCAAGACTCTGTAATCATAGTCTGTGATGAATGATCACTGGGTGTCTGTCTACCTTCACAACTGTAGATAAAACATCTTGAACTAAGTCACTTCTACATCCCAATCCAGATCTGATATGTGAATAATTAGCCTGTATAATTTTTACTAAGTTAACTTAAAAACTGATATAAAGTTTTCCCAAACAATTAATGTAGGATATTTTTCTACTAATTGGGAAATATATAAAATATAAATTATAATATATAAAGACTTAAAATGATTGTAAACTACCCTCTTTAACATTTATGTACACAGCATAAACAATTTTTACATGGTTTGGTCTAAAATCAATGTTATCACACACTTTGTTACAGTTATTCCTCTGTTTAGTAAAGTTATCTAGAAGATTATATCTCAGAAATGGTAAAGTTCATTTGTCCATTTACAATGAGTGGAAAGTCTTAGAATTCAAAGTAGATAATAGGTTTAAAAGTACACAGAGCAGAAATGGAGATCTGTAAGAATTCTAAATTAGACTATGGTTTATGGTTCAAGAGAAAATACAAACAAAATTTAGAAGACTAGAGTCTTAAAATAGGTTGAGACTTAGAAGACAATGTGTGTTTGCTAATGTTTCAAACATTAATTTGAAGTATACTTATAGACTGATAGGGAAGAAGTGGTAATGGGAAAAGACAAAAAATAATCTAGAGGTGCAATTCTAACAAAATATTTACATTGCTGACCTGTTTATGGCTTGTCTATTTCAAAATGAAATTTCTATTTTTCTTTGTAGTCCATCATGAGGAGAAACTTCACTGCTGTGACTGAGTTCATCCTCCTGGGACTTACTAGCCATGTGGAGCTTCAAATTCTCTTTTTTGTGCTGTTTCTGGTGGTATATGTGGTCACAGTGGCAGGTAACTTGGGCATGATCCTGCTTATCAAGGCCAATGCCAGGCTCCACACACCCATGTACTTTTTCTTGAGCCACTTATCCTTTGTAGATATGTGTTTCTCTTCCAATGTGACCCCAAAGATGCTCCAGATTTTCCTTTCAGAGAGGAAAACTATTTCCTACTCTGCATGCTTGGTCCAATGTTACCTCTTCATTGCGTTGGTCCATGTTGAAATCTACATCCTGGCTCTGATGGCCTTTGATCGATACATGGCCATCTGCAATCCTCTGCTTTATGGTAGCAAGATGTCCCAGAGTGTATGTACATCTCTAATCACAGTGCCTTATGTGTATGGGGCACTCACTGGTCTGATGGAGACCATGTGGACTTATAACCTGGCTTTCTGTGGCCAAAATGAAATCAATCACTTCTATTGTGCTGATCCACCACTGATTAAGCTGGCTTGTTCTGACACTTATCGAAAAGAAATCTCCATGTTTGTTGTAGCTGGATTTAACCTCTCCCTCTCCCTACTCATTATTCTCACTTCCTACCTGTATATCTTTCCTGCTATTCTAAGGATTAGCTCTACAGAAGGCAAGCACAAAGCTTTCTCCACCTGTGGCTCCCATCTGACTGCTGTCATCATATTCTACACAACTCTCTTTTTCATGTATCTCAGACCAACATCCAGAGAATCTGTGGAACAAGGCAAAATGGTTGCTGTGTTCTATACCACTGTCATCCCCATGTTGAACCCCATGATTTACAGCCTGAGGAACAAAGATGTTAAAGAAGCAATAAGTAAAGAATTGTCACAGAAAAAAAATGTATTTTTTTGAAAAAAAGGATTCAATTTTCTTTTGCACTCATGGCACTTTTTGTAGGAATTATCATTGTTTTCTAAAGTCTCAGAAATAGTACTGAAAGGAAGTTAAAGAATTACAAGACAATAGAGAGCAGGGGATTGCACCAGTTTAATTCTTTTCTGAAATGGAAACTCATTAAATTTCTGTTATAAAATTTCATATGTCTGCATTTGTCTCTCTTTTTAGCATAATTTTATTTTATGTTCTTTGGACTTTCTGCACAAGGACTCTGTTTTTCACCCCTTTGAATTTATAGCTACTACTGGAAGATGAATTATGTTGGAATTCATAGGTGTCACTTTTATTCCAGCACCCATCATTTGCTTTCTCTTTAGTTTGTTAATTATTATATTTAAGACATTAATTGTTGGTCATAAGAAATGATATGTAATTCAAAGACAACCCACACAAAGTATAGAATAGTGATGGATATCTTTTGTTTTTAGGATCATGTGCTGAGTGTGCTTGTTTCTACAACATGATTTGATCTTTCTTAAGAAAGTTGAGTATTAAACACCATGAATTCCAAACTACTGTATTTTGGCAGAATTTTTCTATGCTTTTTCTGAAATGGATAAAATTACTTCTACTTCATAATTTTAAAATTATTGGTGAATAGTTATACATAGAGTTTTAATTGTCAAATACTATCATATGGTGAGTACAGATGCCTTTTTCATTTATACACACTCATAATTTTTTATACAGAACAATTTATCTTCATTTCTATGAAGAATTAAAAAATGTTGAATCATGCGTATACTTCTACTTATCTTTTTAAATCTGAACTTGATTTGGCAGTATATCTTTATTGATTTTGAGTACTAGCATTTTTAAAACTCTCCTGCATTCCTACTTTACATGAGTTCCTTTTGTTTTACAATAGAATTCTGAATATTAGTCTAAATTAAAATGGATATTACTATGGGTGTATAATAGTTATATCTTTGAAATAATGATACTCGAGAGAAAGGATTCTGGGCCAAATAAACCTTGCTAAAACAGAAACAACACTAACAAAATATGGAGCAGGAGTCTGCATGGTTAGATTTACCTGAAAGCCTCAAGGCTCAGGCTGATGTTCTCATGTTAAGAGGTGTAAAGGACTCTGGGACAGGGTGACAGTAAGAAGAAACCTAGATGTATGAGATATATGGCTGTGGTTGTCTTATTCATGTATCTATATAAAACACTTAGGTCGTCATCAATTCATAAGGTCAGAAAGTTTATCCTGATTATGCATTTAGACATTGCAGTCTGTGATTGACCCAGATGTTTGTTAAGACTCCTTAAGACAGCACATCTTGGCAAGGAGCATATCAGCAGGCAATGTGGCTCACCTCTCAGAGGAAGTTGAAAGGTGAGAGCCGTGTCTAAATATCATTTCAAGGGTAAGTGTCTGGAACTTCAGTGAGCTCCTTCTATGTTCTTCTAAAGTTCCTACCCACTTATTGATGCCTCTGTCTGGGGAATGAATATCTAAGAACACTTATCTCTCCTAGAAATGGGTTCATAAATAAGACCAGAACAATGACTATATTGGCAGATATATTAATACTGAAGGAGAGATTTATTTTTGGTCTTATCCCTATAAAAATAACTATAGACAACTACTGACTTCTGGAAGAGGGAGAATTAGCCATTCTTTGAGATGAGCTCCCTTACAGGTGGTTCAATTCAGTATAGTCAGGGATGAAATCATACATACAAAAACAACAAAAACAGACTCAGCATGAATATATATATTTGTATGTATGTAAAATATGCACACACATATATAACTATAAATATATATTATATGCACACACATATATAACAATAATAAATATAATAATTATAATAATTATAAAGAGGATAACAACTTGAGAGTAGTGGAGATGGGGAAGAGATGGGAAACAGATATAATACTACTTCAACTAAAACGTACTTTTAAAAATGAGAATGAATTTATTGCATATGTCTCTCTCTTAAAATTCCAAATGAATCTCTGAGCTACATTTATTGTAAATATCTCTATATGAATTAAAGCGGGTTGTAGAGAAATAATCTAATTGCTTAAAACCAAAAGAGTCTTAGTTAAAAAGTTCACAAATTTTGTAGGTATATAAAAGTATCCTATTTTAGTTTGCCCTTCCATATGTATGTACGAGTATATATATATGCATGTATATATATGAGTGCAGGCTAATATGCACAAGTAAGTGTGCATGTGGAAGTCAGAGGTCAGCTTTGGGTATTATTTTTCATGTGTTCCCTGTAATTTTTTCTCAGATAGAGTCTCCCTCTAGTCTAAATCTGATTCAGTGGGCTAGAAATGCTAGCTAAAGGCTCTAGAGATCTGCCAGTCTCTACCTCTCACACCTCTTGAATACAATCAGTTGCCCCCATGACTTTTTAACAGTGTGGCTTTTGAGGATCAATCTTAATTCTTTATGAATGCAAGAAAGCCCTTTTCCAACTGAGGTACTGTCTCAGTTCTAGTATCTCATTTAAATAATCTAGTCTTTATTGGAAACAAGAAAAATGGACTTCTCCACTAATAATAAATATACTGATTTGCATGTTATAAAATGCTGCTTATTAAAGTATATATGCAGTCAAATGTTTCAATTCTGGTATTATCATTTGGAAAACTAATGCCTTTATAAGGAATGTGATACATCCATCAAGAGTCACAAGAAACATTTTAAAACAGGAAAGACATTGCATCTCTTAACATAGCATCTGCTTTAAAGATCTAATTCTACTGAGAATTTTATCATCTCTTGAGGTTAATTTTCTGATTTGCAGATAGATGATGTAATTTGCAATATTTCAATCATGTCATCATGATCCCACTCCACTTTCCAGTAAGGTACGCAGGGTGGGAAGTTAGATTCTTAAAATGTGTGTGAGTTACTTATTGATGCTGATAGAGGCAAAGATCCTGGGAACATTCATGCTTCTGTGAACCCCATGGTGGGCAAGATGGTGATAAAAATCCCTATCAAAGCCTCCTACCAAAGTGGTCACTAACTTTTAAATGAGCAGAAAATAAATTGTGCCATGCTAAACTCAGTCTTGTTTCAAACTGTCAGGGCTCCAGAAAAGATTCTGTCCAGCAGTGTTATTTTTACCTATAGCTACATTGTGACCTTCTACATAAAACTCACTGAAATTATGAAATTTGAAATATCAACTTTTTTAAATGTAAGTTTGTATATTTTATGAAGCAAGAATTCAGCATTTGTTTTCATAAAATATAGTGGGGATCACTTATTTTATAATCACTAATGCAAGAATAGGTAAATCCATGTATTAATAATTCTTTATTGTGCTTTCAGTATTATGGAGATTGTTTTTCTCATATATTCACATAACATATTACTGTATGCCTACCAGGTGCTACTTTTGTAAACTGTTTTCAAATATGAGGATTTAGGGGCTGAGGTTGTACCTCAGTGTTAGAGTGCTTGCCAGTTTGGATAAACACCTGTGTTTCAGTGTTAGCATAACTATGCACCAAAGCAAGTAAAATAAGATTATTAAGTTTAGGAAAATATATTTCAAGTGGTTATAGAATTAGCCCTGCAGATATTTAAAGAACACCAATCTAGACTCTACACAAAATGTCCAGCAACATCAAAGGTAGTTTTTCGACCACTGTAAGATTCAAGTTATATTTTGGAAAAAGAAAAAAAAGAATAAAATGACTGGATGTTTTAGGAACATGGTTTGATGCTTTACTATAGATAGGTAAGAATCACTGGAGTGCTCCTTGCAAAGATGTGAGGTAAAATGAGTAATATTCTAAAAGGACAATTATAATATTTGAGTTTATAGTGATGACAAAATGGCAACAAACATAAGAATACATTATAAAATGCCCCAGCTAAAAGATGTACAGCTTGGTCTTCATGTGGGTCTCCCAACAACTGGAGCCACACCATTTATCAGTCTCTTGTCTACCTGTGAATCCTATTTCCCTAACTAGTCCTATTTGTCTGGCCTCAGTGGGAGAAGTTGACCCTAGTCCCTCATTGACTTGATGTGTTAGAGAAGGGGGAGTGACATCTGGGGGTGAAGAAGCTCCCCCTTCTCAGAGGAGAAAGGGGGATCAAGGAGGACCTGTGTGAGAGGGTATTGGGAGGAGAGGAATGTATAATGAATTAATAATAAAAATGAAATAAATAAGTAAGTAAATGAATAAATAAATACACATGGGGTTAGTATCATCCAAATCCTATTCATTATATTAGTCACCCATCATACTCAATTCCTAAGCCTCTATAAGAGCTTATGGTATGTATCACAGGTTTTATCTATTGAAAGATTTGTCAATATCTATCCCCTGTAACTATAAACATTGTCTAGCATAGTAGGGAAACACTATTTGTTTCACATCTCCTCATATAAATAAGAAAACAATACTTTTAGTTATAATATTCTGATTTCTAAGAGTAACATGCTATTTAACATGCAAATTTAGTTTAATTGAGTCAGTCATTGCAAGTTAAGACCTAAGACTATTATTAGTGCCATTGTTTTATAGAAGAGAAACAATTTAAGTGGTATAGTGCCTTGCTCAAGATCACACTTTGAAACAGGTTGGTAACCACATCCCTAGTATCAGGATTTTTATTGTATCACACTGTATGATATATTGCATGAAGATTTTTAAGTATTTTGAAGGAATAATATGATAAAAAATTTTTAACGTTTTTTTGTTGGTTTTTCATTTTCTTTTGGTGAGGAGGTTGCAAGGGCAGAGAGCAGATATGAAGGGATGGGAAAATGAGTGGAATTAGGGATTATGATGTGAAATTCACAAAGAATCAATAAAAAGTTAGAAAAAATGAAACATTATTATAGTAAAAACTGTGTGACTAATTTTTATAATCTCTGTGGTTAAACTTCTTAATTGGGTGTAAACATATTTCTTCTCCATGTCTTCTCAGTTTAACACAGTCACAATAGCCATCCTTCTACTCAAACACAAAAGGTCTTGCCCAGGGATGAACACCATTAGTTGGGTATTCAATATCAAGTGGTAGCCTTGAAATTATATAAATGCTTATAACATCATATGGACACATATGCATGTATATGTATTTGAGCTTGTGTGTGTATGTATGTATGTATGTATGCATGCATGTAACAACAGTTAAAAAGATGTCATGAATTTGAGGGAGAACAATAATGTTTATGTGGTAGAGATTAAAGGGAGGAAAGGGAAGGAAGAAAATTGTCAATGACATTATAGTTAAAAATATATAATTTTAAGATGCCAGAAGGTGAACCTTAGGAGAAATTGTTGGCTTATCTCTGGATACTTTTCCTTATCCATAGAATAGAAGTAAATTCAACCCCATGATCTTGCTCCTTAAAGCCTCTAGCACTGAGATCCAAATAGTCATTTCTTATTTATAAATTTTACAGTATCATGCTCAGTTATAATAACAGAAATAATGTAAAAAAAACTATCAAAATAGCAGAAAATTAGGGTCATGATATACTTTTGTAAAAGTTAGTAAAAAATTAATGAGTTCGTTCTTACTCTAGAGATACACTTCCCCTGTGTCATGCCTAAGGGAAATCTGTAATTGTTTATTTTATCCACCAGAAACATTTAAGGAAAGAGTCTCCTCAAAGTTTTCAAGTTCTCCCAGGTTTCAAGTAAGTATCAAGGTATTTTTCATCTGCCTGTGCAGCTCACAGTTTTTCATCTTTATGTTGTTGTTAGTGTTATTTTTCCTCATGTTCCAGTTGGCTTAAAAATGAGGTTATCACATGAAGCTTATGCCTTACATTTTTATCAAACTCTTTTCTTTTTAAGAAGATTCTATCAATCACCTCTCCACTTTATGTGTATATGAACCATAGAGATAAAAGAAAGGCAGGTTTTCAGTATAGATTACATTTACTTGGTATATATTTTTGCTAGAGTACATTTAGTAAGTAATAAATGTTCCCAGCACGCTCGCTATTTGTTAAAGGATTGTGTAGGTTTGCTTACATGTTTAGAAGTGTATAACAATTTGTATAATTTCTTTATTGTCATACTCTATGACATAATTCAGATAATAGATTATGAATACCTTATCACATATTGAACATCAGAGAAGCCAGGAACAAAACAAAGCAAACTTCAAATGTGGCTAACTTCAGAATATAAATAAATGTTGGATCCAGAATTCAACAAAGCCACAACTATAGAAACATAAATATTTAACTGTGATATTAAACATTGCCTTATGCCTGATTCAGGAACCATATTCTCATAGATTATTGAGTTTAGACTAGAATAATAGGATAAGTGAGCACTAGTATATTCGGTGTTTACTTAAGATCTAAATGCCCTACAGATCCTTGCCTTGCTATGTTGACTTAACATAGAGCCCCAGCATTGGCCTTGTCTCCATCTCATCAATATGCTTACCACCTTGCTTGGCTTTTCACCTAGGGTCAGGGGTGAGACATGTCTCCATGCTTGCAATATTAGCACAGTAGCAATTTAGTAGCCTTTCCAATCCATGTCAATTGACGTTAATGGAATATATATATGTATATATATATATATATATATATATATATATATATATAATGTATTCATGATTATACACACACACACATATATATACACATATATATATATGATGACATGGGAAACATAATTTTTTATAGCATAATTCTATCAGAGGGGACATGTGACTATAAATCTGGAAGAGCATTCTGGATTTAAATAAATGTTTGACTAGAAATACTTATGAAGATTTCTTTATAATAACTGTTGATATCACAGAAGGAACTAGGATTTTCCATGGAAAATATATTGTAAAATACCTGTAAAAACTACAGGTTTTATTTTCTACATTCATGAATAAGTTTTCAAAATCCGTAAGAATGGGAATTTCTTGAATTCTCAAAGTAGTGTCAATTATTTTCGTATTTTTCGTTGACTTTACATGTTAACAATATATTCTAAGTTTGCAAAGTACTTTACAATATAGAATATTTGACTAATTATTTCATTTTAAACCCAGAGAGAGTAATAATTTATGTTAGTAGAAGTGAGAAGATGCTCAATTTCACAGATGTGACTGAATTTATTCTTCTGGGATTAACCAGTAGAAAAGAACTACAAGTTCTCTTTTTCATCATTTTTCTTGTGGTCTACATCATAACCATGGTGGGCAATATTGGCATGATGATATTAATTAAGATCAGTCCACAGCTGAGCAGCCCAATGTACTTTTTCCTGAGCCATTTGTCATTTGTTGATGTGTGGTTTTCTTCCAATGTCACTCCTAAAATGCTGGAAAACTTGCTGTCAAAGACAAAAACAAT
>NW_021604769.1:549862-603902 GCF_004785775.1 Grammomys surdaster
CCCATGCTGAATCCCATGATCTACAGTCTGAGGAACAAGGATGTCAAGGAAGCCATGGACAAAGTGATTACCAAGAAGTTCTTAACAAAATAAAATAAAAACATTGCCTGTTTTCTATTCTATTGTTTGTCAAGGGGAAAAACAGTACTATCTCAAGCATAAGAATAGGGATGTTAAGATTCTTCATGGGTAGAAAGGATAGAATAAGGCACACAAGTTAGAGGAAAACAAAGCTAATTGTTGATGAATGCACTGAAAATTGATTCCAGTGGATAAAATAAATGTAATGACTTTACTTGGAACTCTTAGGCCACTAGGTTAAGTATTAATATGCTTAAATAATAATATTGAATATATTATTTCTTATTTAAATTTGTATTAGGTAAATCTATGAGGTTTTTATCCATTTGGACATTGATTTTGGCAGACATGAAACAGCGTATTTAAGTTATGTTCCTATACGAGAACAGGAGTAATTTATATTATGCTTATAAGCTTATTTTCTTTCACAGATTCTTTAGAAGGATGAGGTTCATTTAATTAGCATAATTTTAAAATTAAAACCATGACTTGCCTAATGCTTTCTCAGTTATTTTTAAAAACAGTAGATTTCTCATTATTTTCCCGTACTTCCAGTTTTGATGTTCATGGGATCACATTACATTTCTCTGTTTCTTCCATCTCTATTCAGATTGATCGAAAGACATGCAGTATTTGAGAATGCATATGTCTTTCTATAATGCATATTCTCTTGAATTAACTTAGCAAATTAAGCTAACATTCCTCTAGAATATTTTGTCAGTCTGTGGTACTAACATATTTTACTTAAGTTTTGCATTTGAATTTGAAAAAAAATTGTTCAAAATTATCTGTATTAAAAATTGTATTGGAATCTGTCAACCAAATTAAACACAGAATGATATATATTTTATATTGTTCACTTATATAATACAAGGATGTGCAGATAATTTAACAACTTACTTTTTAAAATGTATGTTCTTTAAAGAACAGCTTTGTGATATAAAAATATACAGCTAAACAAGTGTAAGTTTTATAGCATGTTTTCTTATTTTTAGTCTTTTTTGAGCTATTACATATTACTTTATTATTTCTTGGTGGAAAGGTGTTCATACAATGGACTTTATTTCATAGTAGGCATGAAGAGGTTTAAGACATTTCAGTTTTGGATGTTGAAGAATGCAGAGGACAAAAAATCGCTGAATACATTTCTATCCTTAGCTTAGGAGACGAGACTGAGTTTAGAGTTGATGAAAAGCATTATAGGGGTTGATGTCAAAAGTATCCCCTCTCCAGGAAAAAGACATCGGGACAGGTATGGCCCTCATGCCTCACTGGACAACGACAGGGGGACTGGAGCCATTACAAGGTCCTCTTCAAATACTGGAGGTCAGGCCTCTATCCCCGCCTTCGCAAGTTTAGAATTGCCACAGCCCTTCTATACTTAGAGAAGGGAGGAGATGTCAGGGGCAGCCCTGCTTACCCACTGAAGGCCTAAAATCAGCCATAGGCCTAAAATCAGCAATAGGCCTGTCATACATGTATACTAGCATCAAGTCTTGGGTCTCTGTGGAAAAACATTGAAACAGTTGGCTATAAGCTAATGTAAACAGGCAGCTTTTGTGGAAATTTACAAGCCCAAGTAGTCATAGACCTTGTAAATAGGTAGCCTTGGCAGACAATACCAACTTAGATAAGGACAAGCAAGACATAGGCAGAGTCATAGTGACTTGTCCCCTGAACCTTCACCCAGCCGATACCCAGTTTTGAAGATATCTGCATTCCCCCTGAACACCCACATTCCAGTGTCATTCCCTTCCCCACATCCTGCCTTTCTGTGTTTATAACCCCTGTGTGAATGAATTATGATGTGAGAAAAAATAAATTATAAAATAAAAAAAAGAAATGAGAGACAAATATTCTACAAAAAAAAAGAAAAGCATTATTTTTTTTTCAACCTGTTTTCTGCTTAAACTGGGCTTAAAGTTATTCCCTAATAGTTGTTTCATATATTCATATTTTTCTCCAATTTCAGGATATACTAGACACAATCCCGTAAAGGAACTTAGATATTGATATCTGTGAAAGTGAGATTGTAGAAATAATTATGTTTTTCATTCCTCATATGTAATTGTTGTTGAAAGAGATGGATAGTCAGATATGGTATCTGAGATCATCACAAACACAGTATGCAAAAAATTTATGTTCTTTATGTATCAAAATTGGATAAAACGATATTTATGCAATTTTATATAAATTATTAAAGCTGTAGTTTTGATTAAAGATGTGCTTCACCTAGTAGTTCCTTCCCTACTTTACTAGATATTTGTAGTTTTATCCATTTTCCAAAATTCTTCAAGGTGACTCCATACTTTGAACCTGGCTTTGATATCTGAAACTGACACAAAGGTGCATCTAGCATGCATTGTTGAAGTCATTTGTCCTCACATATGATGCTTTTCAGATTAGTTACATAGAAGGATGGACAGTCATTATTTTTTGGATCCATAATTGCCATTTTGTGAAGAAAAGTGAGCAGAAGCCTGTGCCAGTAGCAGACAAATAGGATGATGTCAAGAATATTGATCTCTCAGTTTTCAGAACGATTATTCTAACAAGTCTACTCCACTTCTACCTAGGAGACATTGCTAGTATTTCAGTCATCATTTCTTTCATAATTATTTTAGTCGTACCTTTGGGAGATTCTCTCAGCGTTCTTAATGAGCAAAACTATAATATAAATATTGAGAAATCATCATTTTCTTTTCCCTTTTCCTGTCAATGTAAGTCAGTATGTTTTGGGATAGTTAAAGTAGATATTGATACATTAGGATGTAGGAATTGTAGGTGAAACTTTGAAAAGAAAATTAGCACATCTTCATTGATTTATTTGTTCAAAGGTATTTGTTGGGCTGCTAATTTTGTTTTAAAATATACAAGAATGGATTTGGATATATTTTAAACAACATTGTAGTAAGTAATTTAATAATGTACAATTTGTTGTTTATCTTTATGAGAAAGGTGCAATGTTAATGTAAGCAAATTTTCTTTTCTGTAAATTATAGACTCTACTATTATTATAGATGATACTCATTTCTGTAATAAAGTAATGTTCTTACAGAAGCCACTTGTGAGCTGATCATATTTCAGAGAGATCATCAAAATTTAGGGTAGAATAAAGAAGAAAGGGCCTTTTGTCTTTGAAGCTTAGACAACTCTGAGGTTACAAAAGCCTAAATTAATTAATAAAAGTTTATGTAGAAAATGAATGGCTTGTGTTGGAGAATAATCAACAATAAATATCAATTAGAATTAATATGATAATAGGGAAAGTTATCAAATAAGATTGAAAAAAGTATATTAAATGTACAAAAGTGTTACTAAATCAACTGCTTAGTAGCATGAGCCTGCCAGTTAATAGACATCTGACCCAGGGAGATCTGGTAAACCTTTAACTGCTTCTATTTTGTCATTTATAAAATAGACATGCAGATAGAAGTGTTTTATAGTACTACTCATGCAAATACAATTTTTGAATTTATACAAATATAAACCTGGTACAGTGTCACTAGAAATTTCTTTTTAGAAATTTTTACTGTTGAAATAACATTTGATGGAAAAATATATATGGAATACAATGGTATAGCAAGGATCAGAATGCTTCTAAAATTGTATGTGTGTCAATTTACACCATATATATATATATATATATATATATATATATCACATGTAGTCACAGACATAGGCAATTTAAGGAGTTCCATAATTAAGAGATCCTCTGTTATCACAGAGCTACAATTACATGTTATAAAAGAGCACACATTTGACTGAACAAACACAGTTACTTTTAATTTATGTTTTTTAAATGCCTTGATGATATATTTTATATTTAAAAATGGCATATAATTTATAAGTACTACCAAGTTAAATTCTGATTAGAAAATACGGACTATTTAGTTTGAGTCAAGGTTTTTATAGATATGAAAGCCCTTAACTTCAGCTGTAATTCACAACTTGAGGGAAACTTAAGCTCTCAGTAAAATACTTTGCACATTCTCGATGAAGCTTCATTGATTAAAAAGTCATTTGTATATGAGAATTTTACTATATCTTGTGCATATCAAAATCATATCTATGCTCCTCAGCATGAGTATAGAAATAAATGAGTTCCACTTACTATTCATGCTGAAACTATAGATTTTACAAAACCTACAATGAAAAAGAATTGTATAATACTTGCTCTAAGATCATATTCAACAGTTGCTTTTTATTTATCCACTGATCATAGGAAAAATCTTTATCATAGTTTCTTCTCCTTCTTGTTGTAAGAGATTTTCATGTGAATATAAATGCAAACTTATTGGCAAGGTCCCCTCAAGTACTGATTTTAAAAAAGTTCATCACAGTTTGAGCGACTACATGTCAATTTTCATTATATGACTGACTATTTAGGATAAACCACGCTAAATGGGAAATATTCATGCAGCAAAGAATCTCTATGGAAAACTTGATCTTTTAGGTTTCTGCAAGTTTCACCATTCTAACAATTTGTAACATTTAAAATTCATTCACAATACACTAACTAAAATCCTGGATAATACTACGCTACCCTGTATCTCATTTGAAAATTTAGAGGCTATTCTGTGACATGATCAAACAAACCATTTTACATATAGCCTGTTTAACTCAATGCTGAACATATAAAAACATATTGTTTGATAAAGTATCTAGTAAGCATTAGAAAAATTTAAATCAAAGCGCTATAAGAATAAAAAAGGAATTAATAAATATGTTTTTTCTTTGCAGAAGACAGACTATATTTTAAGGCAATGCCAAATTTTACAGATGTAACTGAATTTCTTCTTGTTGGATTGACAAGGCGTCAGGAATTAAGGGTTCTCTTTTTTGTGGTGTTCTTGGTTGTTTACATGGTCACTCTGTTGGGAAACATTGGCATGATAATTTTGATCAGCATCAGCCCTCAGCTTCAGAGTCCTATGTATTTTTTCCTAAGTCATTTGTCTTTTGTGGATGTATTGTTTTCCTCAAATGTTACTCCCAAAATGCTGGAAAACTTATTATCAGAAAGAAAAACTATTTCTTATGTTGGATGTCTGGTACAATGCTACTTTTTCATTGCTCTGGTGCACGTCGAGGTCTATATACTAGCAGTGATGGCCTTTGATCGCTACATGGCCATCTGCAACCCTTTGCTCTACAGCAGCAAGATGTCCAGGGTTGTCTGTGTCCGCCTCATTTCTGTGCCTTATGTCTATGGATTCTCTGTGAGTCTGATTTGTACTCTGTGGACATATGGTTTGTATTTCTGTGGAAACGTTAAAATCAACCACTTCTATTGTGCTGATCCTCCTCTCATCAAGATTGCCTGTGGAGGAGTGCATATCAAAGAGTACACAATGATTGTTATTGCTGGAATTAACTTCACATATTCCTTATCAGTGGTGCTCATTTCATACATGCTTATTGTAATAGCTGTGTTACGCATGCACTCGGCTGATGGCAGGAGAAAGGCATTCTCCACCTGTGGATCCCACTTAACAGCTGTTTCAATGTTTTATGGAACCCTCATATTCATGTATCTCAGAAGGCCAACGGAGGAGTCTGTGGAGCAGGGAAAGATGGTGGCTGTATTTTATACCAGTGTGATTCCTATGCTGAACCCCATGATCTACAGTCTCAGGAACAAAGATGTGAAAGAAGCAGTCAGTAAGGTAATTACCAAGGCAAACTTGAGGAAATGAAATCAAAACATACTTTATCAGCATGTTTATCCAAATGTGATGAAGAAGCATAGAATTCTCAGCTTGAAAATCTTTCTACATATAAGCCTTATACAAAATCAAAAGATTCAGTTATCTACAGTGTTGTTTCACAGCATGATTCTTCTTTATTAAGCATGTGTTATCTTAAATACTCAACTATTTTATTACATTCTATATTATTTACTAATTTGTGTTATTTAAGTTATTGGAGGTATTTGCAAATAAGTTTAGATTAACAACAGTTAAAATGTATGACCCCTAGTAGAGTTGAATACTATATTTTAAGGCTTTTGTTAATTATATTTGTCTTCACTATAAAATCTATAGTTCCAGTAGGAATATGATGATCCTTATATGCAAAGGATATCATAAAATGTTTCTATACAAATGAAATTTTAGCAATGATACTGCATTGAAAATATGCAAGTTTCTTAGCATAATCTAAATTTTCCCATTCAATATATATATTTCTCCTTAGATAATACTACTTGTGTTTTTTTCTTAGTTCAAATTGTCAGTTCAATGATAAAATACTGTTCTCCTCATCCTTAAATATGTTCCTTCACTCCCTGAGGGACTATTGGTAGTAATTGATTTCTGAAGAAAATGTCATATGTTCTCCAATGATGTCTTCTCTCATTCTTTTGATTGTTCCAATAAATAATCTCCTACCTGTTCTCATGAAATCAAAGTTGATGAAACTAAGAAAGACAACACACACACACACACACACACAAATATTCATGTGTGTACAACCACACATTAAAGTAATAAAAAAAATTGGAAAGATGAAAGGTATCAGTAGGAGAGGGAGTGTCGTGAGAGATCATAATGAGATTGAAAGTGCTTAAGATTTACTATATACATTTTGAAATGGTCATAGAATAAACAGAATTGAGATCACTGAAATGGTTGTTAGATCAAGACATAAAAGCATGTCTTTAGAGTAATATATTATCCACACTATAACTTCTATCTTACTATATCTTTGCATTTAAAGGTGAATTGGTTATAACAATTAGGACACTGTAATGTTCCCTTCTATTGACTATCATTTTTTAGCATGTATTATGTCTTTTATCGTCTCTGTATTACAAGTTATTTCCTTGAACTAGTGGAGCTCTACAGTGGTCAGATTAGTAACTTAAGAAAAATCCAGTTGGAGTACCTCACCACTACATTAATGATTATGATGAATGGATGCTTAGTATTTAAGATGGTGATTAATGAGGTTTTCCTAGTCATATATAAAAATAAAATCTAAAATATAAAACCATCATTTAGTTGTCTATTATATTTTGAATCACGAATCTCCATGAAAGCACATGCAGAAGACTTTGTGATCAACTGTAGGCATAGTTAGAAGTGACAAAAACTTGGGATATGGCCCTGGATGGAAGAAGTAGGTTGCTGACTTATACCTTTGAAGAGGACATTTTGATTCCAGTTCCTTCCTCACTCAGCTTGCTTCTATTGCACAGGTCACACCGTGATGTTCTGCCTTGCTACACGCTATTAGCAGTATGTCCAAAGAATGATGTACTAAGACTTCTGAGAGTGTGAGCCTAAATATATCAATTCTTGTTTATGTTCATTTTCTCCATTATTTTGAAAATGTGAAAATTAATATATAATCAATTATTTTACCTCGTTCTCTATATGCAGTATGTAAATGAGCTCAGGTAACACAAGTATTTCTTTTCCTTTTATTTTTCTTTCATACAATACACCTTGACCACAGTTTTCCTTCCTTTCCCTCTGCCTAGTCTTGTCTCCCACTTATCCTCTCCCCAAATCCACTGTTCTTCTACATATGAGAGTTTGTGCCTAGGTTCATTGCGTCTTGTTATACAAGTATTCTTGTAGCTATGTCTTTCACTTAATATTGAGACTTCCATATCTATAGCATTAGGAAAATGATAAATGTTTATATTTTATTGGAAGAAAAATATTTCATTGCTTCATATACGGCACTATGAAGTATGCATCCATTGATGAGCACTTAACTTACATGTTTCTTACCCTTTGCTACTGAGAGAAAAACAGGAATATTTAAGCATATTGATATCATTTCCTTTGGGTCAGTAATCAACTGCAGGATTTTTGGGTCATATAGCAGTATCATAATTCATTTCGGGAGAACACCTCTGTGGTTTTCATAGAGTCCCTACCAAATTACTTTTCTGCCAAAAATATGTAATGGTTTTTGTGATCTATAGAGAGAAAGAAAGAAAACAAATTTGATCAAAATATTCAAAGAAATAGTCAGAAAACATAAATAATTTCTAGTTTTGTACTGCATAGTAAAATGACTATAGTCAGCAATAATTATGCTATGAAATATCTTGAAGATTATTTTGAATTTTTTAACTCAGAAAATAGGCAAATGTTTAGATGACAGTATGCTAATAATACTGTTTTAATGAATATACAATTCAGGCATATTTCAAAACATTAAAATAAACCTTACTTTGTAGATATTTTAAAAATTATAATAAAATAATAACAATTTAGTCAACAAAAATGTGTTGGCAGAGAAATTTCCTAATATTGTTTACTTAGATTGGGATTGGCTAATTATTGATAATAGGCTAAAACTGGCCCACTGTTGCTTTATGTTTTCATGAAGCCTGGGCATTAATATAAATATTTAAATGGTCAGAAAGGAATTTAATATTTTATACCACATGGGAATAAATGACGTGAAATTTGAATTTTAATATTCAAAGGCTTTTTAAAATTTAAAATCACAATACACATCATTTCATGTGGTAAAATGTCATGTCAAGAAATCTTTAAAATTTAAATTTAATTATGAGATCTATTTTAAAATAATGTGAAATGAATTAAGCCCATATAGTTTTCAAAGATAAATGCATACATAACAATAAGACAAATACTGAAGTTTTTCATGTGCAGACCCTAGTTTCCAGTCTTCTATTTTTTGTGTTTTACTTAAGGACATGGCAAATGTGGAAACTAAGACACTAGGAAGAGGCCTCACTTAGAGACCTGCATAATGCAAGAAGGTAAAGTGAAAATAGAAAGGGGCATCTGCGAGCAGGTCAGCTGGTAGGCAGGCAGAGATCAAATAAACTAAGGAGCAGAAGGAAGGGTGAGGTAATCAAAATAAAGTGTGTATGAACAATCACATGTAAACCTACTGTCTTGAAACTCAACTCAAGTATACTTGGGGGAGACAGTAGAATTCTTAAGATATGAAAACATGTGGTTATTATTTATACTTTGTTTAAAGGCTTAAAGTGACAGAGGCAGGGAGATGAGGAGGTAATACGCAAACAATGTCTTAAACAAAATTAACCCTATATGGACAAAACTATGAAAACCTACTAATTTCGAAACCAATTAAAAGTATGATTTAAAAATGAAGTTTGTACAGTTATCCCTTACCAGAGGACACTGTTGAATTTAGAAGTAATGAAATACTAAAATCTCACAGTTATGAGCTACCTCATTATGTGTTTAAGGAGTTTTCAAGTTTGTTTCCCTTGACTACTTCCAAACACAGCTCAACTCTTTGTTTGTTTGTTTGTAGACCATTTTATTTAAATGTTTGAACAACCAATGGGCTACTGCAATCCAAGTGAACTCTCCACATCTTAAAATATTGTGAAGAGCAGTAAAGGAAGACTTGGTCTTTGGAAGATTCCTCTTGTTCCTAGACAGGAACAGAGAGAGAGATACAGATAAATGTTTATGTAGTTAAGAGAGCGGAGGCCCATGTGAAATTTCCTACCCCAAGCTGGCTCCCCAACCAAAAATAATCATTGGACCCTGAGAACACCCAAAGACCACTCTCCCTCAGTTCACACAATATCAATCGCAGGAACAATCATACATGGCAAAGTGTAAGCTCTATGCATTTCACAGCACAGAAAACCCTTCTTTCAGAGGGCACACAAGTTGCCAGAAATTACATTCCTCTAGTCTGGTGCTCTTATGATTAGTAACTTACTTGGAAACACATCTCCCAGTGTTGTAAGAAGACACAAACATTGAGCACATTTTGCTGTAATTCCGTCTACTTGCAATGCTTATGCAATGTCTGTTTTTGGCTGTTAACTCATTCTTGACAGAATTCTGCTTTATTGATTGAACTTTTTAAAAAAAATGCCAAAGGCATTTCACACTTGTTAGCTTGGCCACCACCACTACGTATAAGAGCAAGTGTTCTCTATGCCTTACTTGCTACAGTCTCCTCCTTCTTTGGAGAGGATTCCTGTAATGGTAAAGATGATGAGAGAGGCTCATGCCAAGGACACAAATACATTTCTGTGGTGGAAAGGTAAGGCAAATCTTCCATCTCACTTAAAAAGGCTTTCTCCTTGGGGTGAGCACTGGGTCCCTTTTGGGGAGTTGAGAGTTTGGTGGGGTATCCATTGAAGAGTTTCTTGGCTCCTCAACTCACATTTACAAACGGTTTCTGATATGGAACCACTGGTTTCCTTTTTAATGGGAGAGTGCTTCGGAGTTTTTGTTTTGACTTTTGAAAATCCAGAAGCCATCTTTTAAACATGAGTCTTTCTTTCTGTATTTCCAAATGGGGTTTTCCTTTTGTGACCCTTTCCACTCCTGCCACATGAGAAAGGCTTGGACTGCAGAGCCTAGGATGTTTCGCAAAGCTCCGGGTGGGGCTCCAGTTTAATTTTCTCAGACAACCCCGTTTCCTCTCTCTCTTCAGTTTCATAGCCCTGAAACAGCTTGTGCCTTTTTTTCTCATTATCCCTTCTTATGAGCTGCATCCGCCTTTCCATCGGTTCAATCCGAGCAAGGAGCATGTCTCTCTTGGACTTCAGCAACTCTGAATCTTTTTTTCCTTGGCCTGCAATTGCTGCTGCTGCGGTTTGATGAGGTCCAATTGCACAAAAGGATCTGTTTGAGGCAGGCGGCCGGACTGTAGGCTCCTGAGCTGCCTCCACCCCTGAGAAGGCTCTTCCTTATACTCTTCCATCTGCCAACACTAGCCACTGGCTACCAGGGTCCTGGCAGTGGCGTTAGGCATGAAGGATGGCAGCCCCCAGCCCAAGTATCAGGCTGTGCTGCCCATTCAGATCGTGGTGGCAGCCAAAGAGCCTATGCCCTGGACTGGGGACAACGGTGGGGCGGCTCCCCCAGATGCCTGAAATACTCCCACTACTGCCTCTGCCCGGGGCGCCACAGCTCAATTTTTAATCTAGACTACTGACAGCCACCATATTGGCCACTTGGTTTTAAGATATTCTTTTCTATTGTAATATCTCCATTTTTTTCAAGATTTAAAAAGACATTTTGAAATCAGTACTTTACTTAAGTAATTGAGACATAATCTTCAGTTTTTCTTAAGATAGTTAATAGAGTCTCCAGAAACAGATTTACACTATGAAAATGATAACTTAACAAGAGATATGTTAATTGTTTCCATGTGGGCTTTTTCTAGCATAATAAACCTAATGGGACTAGTAGGTAGATAGATGGAAAGACGAATATATATATATATGTATATGTATATATGTATGTATATGTATGTATATGTATATATATGTATCATATACATATATACATGTGTGTGTATTCTATTGTATATATAATAGATAGATGATAGGTAGACAGATGGTTTATATGATGTGGCGGTTGATATATCCCAAAATATGTTAATTGCAAGAAAGAATAAATGCATTGGTAGACGGTGATTTAATAAATATGAATTAAAGGCCCGTGAACACAAATACCTGATTTTATTACTTCCAGACTCAGCCTAAAGACTTGAAAACTGAGGCTGATGAAGATGGTCTGACGTATATCCCAGAGTCAAAAGGCTTGAAAACCAGGATCAGATGTAGAGGAAATTTAATCCAGCAACATGGTCTTTTTGGCAAGAGATAACACAGAGAGACTTTCTAGATCTATGTGATTGGTCTAGAATTCAGACAGGCCTTGAATTATATTATGATATTGCTGCAACACAGACAAAACTTAGTACACATCTTTAATTCTAAACAATTTAGGTAAAATTAGCTGGTAGAAGGAAGTTGCCAAGTTTAAAAGTGACTTATAATTGAGAGGCAAACAAAGTGATGAATCAGAGAAAGATTTGACAGAAAGAATCAGAGATAAGATATGCCCAATTCTCATGAGAAGAAAAAGGTCTAGTTATGAGCAGGCAGAGAAAAAGGAAGATTTCTTTTTGACCAGAGCAGTTTTTAGACTGTCAGGAGCCATCATAGGACAAACTGATAACTAGCAGGTGATTGTCCTGAGATTGTTTGCTTAGAATTATAATCTACGACAGATTTGCTCTATAGACAAGGCCCAAGAGAATTCATTTTAGGAAAGATTCCTGCTATTAATATGCTTTTCTTGTTATCAGTCAACACACATAACAATCACTAGGTATTAGCCCACCCCTTTTGAGCAGATCTCTGCAGATCTATGAAGATGTACTGTCTTGTAGTGATGCTATATAGACAAATAGATAACTTCTTAATGATTAATGATTAAGAATTTCTAAAATCATATCAGTGAGTATTAAGCCTTTTATAGTGAGACTTTTATTAGATCCTTTTCTTATAGTCAAAACTGCAATGAGAATTCTGCCAGTCTCCCATGTGTCACTTGCTAATTGCTTCTAGATAGGAACCAGACTTTCTACTACTCAGAACACATTCAAAGAGGATGTAAAACAATTAACCAAAGGTCATAAAAAGGAAACTAATGATTTATTATAGGTGATAGGACAGAAGATAAAATATTGACTGAGTTTATTTATATAAAACTTCACTAATAACTTAGTTATGATTTTTAACTTAATTATGGTTTGAACCTGTAAAGCTGTGGTAGGTAATGGGTGCTGAGCCAGGTAATTACTCCTAACGGATATGCATGTATACATTCTCTGTTGTAAACTTCTATTTCAATTTATGATTTGATTTTATGTATGAACTTGTGATGAAATTTTAAATATGTGATCATGTCTTTTGAAAGGTATATAAGCACTGAGACCAAAGAGATAGAAGAAGAATTTTTCCCTTGCCCTGCTTAGGTTCTTTCCTTTCCCTCCTTTTCCTTAGATAGCTTTAATAGGAAATTTTTACAACTTATCAATAAACGCTATAATCACTTTTCAGTGTCCCTTTATATTCCTAAGACTTCTGACTAGCAGGCTGAAAGTTAGAGCCAAGCAGTTCCTGCTGAGGTAGAGCAAAAGCCACATTGTTTAATCCCCCCTCCCCCAGCTGTTAGGCTACAGGTGTCAGTCACCTAAGCCAGCAGCTTTGTACCCTCAGAAAGAGCAACAAAGTTTTTAGGACTTTTTAGAATTTATCATCAGCATTTCAGTACAGTTAGAGAGCTAGAACATCTGGTGACCCTCAGACTTTACAGGCACACCAGAGTACTACCCTGTCACCCGCCTCCAAGTCTGAAGTCTCCCAGCATTAGACAGGTTCTAAAAAGAACAAGAGAAAGAGAGGTAAAGACAGAATGAGCCAGAGAAGGAGAAGGATTATATGTGAACCAGAAGATTATAACAGATTGGTAGAGTTAGTTCCTGGCAAGCAAAAAAATTCAGTCAGAAGCTGAGAGAAACCAGATTGAACAGGAGTTTCAGCCAGAATATTTGCATAGAAACAGCCAGTCATAGTTCAGAAAAAAAAAAAAAAGAGTGAGCTTATTGAACAGTAGGCCTCAGAGATGTTAATTACATCAGAAACATAAAAGTTCCTTTTACACTGATACTTAAGAGTGAAGGAAAACTGATGTCTCAGTTCATGTGTGTTCATGTGTGAGTAAAGGTAAACTGTTCCATGACATTTATGTGAAGGACAGAGAACCTCTGGTGCTATGAGTTGCGTTCCATCTTGTTTGAAACAAGATTTCATACTGTTAATCAACACTTATGCCACGTTGGTTGTCCAGTGAACTTCTGGGAGTTTTCTATATAAGACTCCCATCTTACCATAGCAATACTGGAACTCAAAGTCAGAAAATCAGGCTTGTATGGAATGTTTTATTCACTAAATCATCTCCTAAAAGTAAATCTATTTATAATCTATCTATCTATCTATCTATCTATCATCTATCATCTATTTTTATCATCAAAATCTATATCTATTTTTCTACCTATGTATCTATGTATCTATCTATCTATGTATCTATCTATCTATCTATCTATCTATCTATCTATCTATCTATGTATCACCTATCTATATTATCTATTTTTTCTACCTATCTTTAATTTTCCTTGCCTTACTAGAGAACTCTAGCATATAAATAGTGAATGAAAGCACTTTTCTCATCAAGAGTATGATAAAAATGAATTTATTTCAAAGATTTAAACAAGTCAGGAAATTCCTTTCTTGAGGTGCATTACCGGTAACAAATAGCATTTTTCAAGAGCTTTCCTCAGAGCACTCTTTACCTCCTTGTTCCTTAAGCTGTAGATCATAGGATTGAGCATTGGGATGACAATTGTGTAGAATACTGAGGCCATTTTGTCTGTGTCAAGGGAATGGCTTGATTTTGGCTGCAGATACATAAAAATGAGTGTCCCATAGAAGATAGTCACAGCAGTCAGATGAGAAGCACATGTTGAGAAGGCTTTGCACCTTCCTTCGGTGGACTGGATTCTTAAGATAGCAGCCACAATGTATAAGTAGGAAATCAGGATAGTGGTCAAAGAACTGATCATGTTGAATCCAGCAAAAATGAATATTAGAATCTCTTTGAGGCTGGTGTCTGAGCAGGCGAGAGCCATCAAAGGGACATCATCACAATAAAAGTGATTGATTATATTGGGGCCACAGTAAATCAATTTGAAAGTAACTACTGTGTGGAGCAAAGCTACAGCAAAGCTGTAAAAATAAGGCCCCATTACAAGTCGTAGGCATACCTTCTGGGACATGATCACCATGTACAGAAGAGGGTTACAAATGGCTACATAACGATCATAAGCCATTACTGCAAGAAGAAACATCTCTGAAATCAAAAAGTTCAGAAAAAAACCAAGTTGGGTTGCACAGGCATAGAAAGATATAGACCTTCTATTACTGAGGAGAGTCTCCAGGAACTTGGGGGCTACTGAAGAGGAATAACAAAGGTCTACAAAAGCTAGATTACTGAGGAAAAAGTACATGGGCGTGTGAAGTCTAGAATCCATCCTGATTAGTGAAATCATTCCTACATTTCCCACTAAAGTCAGACTGTAGACAACTAGAATGAGCAGAAAGAGAATGACTTCTACCTCTCTATGGACTGCAAACCCCAAGAGAATAAATTCTGTCACACCAGTAGCATTCCTTTCTGCCATTTTGTCAAGTCTTAACAGCTGCAAAGTAAAAATGAAATAAGGTAAGACTAACACAAATTATTGGTGGGTTGTAATCAAATACAACTCTTATGTGTTATGGTTTATGAGTTGATGTCAATACAGTAGCCTAGCAAGTGCATAAAAATTTAACTTTCCTAGTGGCTTCTAATTTTCTAAAGCAAGAAATTAAAGTCAAATATTAGAAACAGAAAGAAACCTATTTGGCTAAGGTTTTGTTCAATGATTGATTATTTGCCTAGCATACAGTATCAAAAACAGAAAGAATACTACCATCTGAGACACAATGATACTGCATAGACAGAAACTTTTCTAAAAGTTTTGTGTGGGAAGACTGAAAATTTATCATTTTAATTTGCATTCCTTCTTTTTATCCTAAACTTAATACTACATTTTTACTCAATATATCATTCAAAACCTAGATACCAACCATATATATTTACTACTATTTTGGTACATACATACACATGCAGGCACACTCACACACTCACACACTCACACACAAATAAGCAGATATATGTATATGCATATATATGTATCTATATTCATTATCTATTATCTATATATTATCTATCATCTATATTATCTACTATCATCTATCTATTTACCTATCTCTATCTATCTATCTATCTATCTATCTATCTATCTATCTATCTATCATCTATCTATCTCTCTATCTATCTATATCTATCTATCTATCATCTATATTATCTACTATCATCTATCTATCTCTATCTATCATCTATCTACCTATCTATCTATCTATCTATCTATCTATCATCTATCTATCTATCTATCTATCTATCTATCTATCTATCTAGATTCTGTCTGCCTGCCTGTCTATCTATCCATTGATCTATCTATCTATGCTACCTTACATTTTCTCTCTCAACCATCTAATTTGTAATTAGTAGAGCCAAAGTCCACTTTGAAAGAATGTTGTTAGGATGAAGCTTGTGAACTCACCTGGTATTTAAAAACTGTTAATAATTCAGATTCATCTTTCAGATGTCAAATGGAAGAGAAAACAAGACACAATGAATATGAATCCACTTTCTGACTTGGAAATGTAGAGACTGCACTACCATTTCCTCTGTCCTCTGTCCCAAACTTTGTTTCAGATGCTGTGAAGGAAACAATCAGGCCTTTGCTGGCACAGGCTACTGTCCTTTAAAAGTTTATCAAGACAAGACTTATTTTCCTTCCTGATGTATCCATAGTAAATGGAAAAATTATAAAACACATGGATGGAAGTTCTTCAAATTACATATGGTGTTTGAATTTCACATCTTGAAAAGATTGTTCTCATTTTTGTGTATTATCTACATCCACAAGTCTGAATTAGACTTATACTTTATTTTAATTCATTCAGTTTTCCTCCTACAATAAAAACAATTCTCAGTCAAACAAATATTCTTTCTTGCACAAGAACTGCTTATTTTATTGATCATTTTTTCTCTACCATTTTTAAGAACCAAGGAGCAGTTGTGGGAATACTTACTTTGTCCATAGGATTATCAACATTATGTGTGTGAATATCAGCTTTGTATACTTTCAGCACAGTAGGACAAGTTCATAGACTTCTTACTAGGAAAATTGATGGAAGACTTGAAGAAGACTTCTATTACAAACAATCATCAGAATGTCTCTTCTTACGTGATTATGGAAGAAATCTCAGCTTAGATGTCACAATTCTCTATAAGTCTCTTTTTTCTAAGTTAGTGAGTGAGGACAGTGTATATATGTTACTGGGATGTTTCTTATTCAATATTAATTCCTAGTATTCTTTGCACAGTAGTCTCTAAGGTGACTGGCTCTCCAGGGTCTAACTGGCATTTGGAAACTCTTAAGAAGAAAATGACTGGCCTCTGAAGGCAAAGGTATTATGAGATCATATTTGAATTAGAATTATCAATCTACAATAGAGTAACAACATTTGCTCATATGTATGAATTATAATCTGAAAAAACAGTACAAGACTAGGCTTGAATAAGTGGTAAACCATGGAAGAACACATCCCTTTGTAATGTGTAACTTTTGTGTTTTTTCTTTGTCTCTTATTTTATTTCCACCGTACTTGGAAAGTTTCCAAAATGAATCATTTCTCTTCTTAGCTCTTAATTTTGTGCTTTTCATGTATGAATTAGAAATTTTTAAATAGACAATTTACCTCATCTTTTCAAGCATAAGAGTGAAAATTATAAAGATTATCTTTATTTAGATTATGCACAGCTATTTTAAAATGATTATCCTAAAAATTTGTTTGATAACTTCATATAATAGCACTATAGTTATATCATTTTTACCAATCTAACCCCTGTCATACTCTTTCATATAATATGCTTCACGAATCCATGGCCTATTTAATTTTTTATTACATATATGCATATGTATATAAGCAAATATGTATATATATCTAAGATTTACTTTTAGAAATTTACATTCCTCATAAGTGTAGTATGGTCAAGGCAAACTTACAGTGGTTGTCTAAACAATTTATCAACCAGGGAATTGAATAAATTATCTATTTTATTCATTCACAATAGGAATTTAGACAAGTTTAATGGAATAAACTAATTTAATAAAAGCAGCTATATGCATAAAAAGTCTCATAATTAAGGAGGGAGGGCAGATTTTAAAAAGGCAGGTAAGAGCTCATGGGAGGGTTTGGAGTGAGGAAAGGGAAGTGAGAAAGTTGTAGTTATGTTACAATCCCATAAAAGCAACTAAAAGTCAGCTAGTTTATATATAAGGTTTAAAATCTTGTAATTTTAAAAACAATAATAGATATGAGGTATTTTGCTGTATCTTTGAATTTTCAAAAGAAAAAATCTTTTATAACATAAAATCTATGCATTTTTGCATATTTATACTCATGAACAAAGTAAACCATCTACTTCTAACTACTTTTTAAAGTTAAGGGTATCTTGGGTTTTGCTACTATTTATTTTGATTTTTATTGGTTATTTTATTTATTTTCATTTCAAATGTTATCCCCCTTCCAGGTTTCCCTTCCACAAACCCCCTATCCCATCCCCCTAACCCCTGTTTCTATGATGATGCTCCTCCACCCACCCACCCTCTCCTGCCTCACTGCCCTTGTATTCTCCTATTTTAGGGCATCGAGCCTACACAGGACCAAGGGCCTCCATTCCTATTGATGCCAGATAAGGCTATTTTCTGATATGTATGCAGCTGGAGTCATGGGCCCGTCCATGTTCACTCTTTGGCTGGTAGTTTAGTTTCTGGGAGCTCTGGGGGGGTGGGTCTGATTGGTTGATATTGTTGTTCTTGCTATGCGATTACAAACCCCTTCAGCTCCTTCAGTCTTTCCCCTAACTCCTCCATTGGGATCCGTGTGCTCAGTCAGATGATTGGAATTTTTTGATATGCTTTCTTGACTGAAAGCATAGTTATCTGCATTGGTCAGGCTCTGGCAGAGCCTCTCAGGAAACAGCTCTATCAGGCTTCTGTCAGCAAGTGCTTCTTGGGATCAGCAATACTGTCTAGGTTTGGTGTCTGTATATAGGATGGATCCCTAGGTGAGGCACTCTCTAGATGGCCTTCCCTTCAGTCTCTACTCCACTCTTTATCTCTGTATTTCCTTTAGATAAGAGCAATTCTGGGTTAAAAATTTTGAAATGGGTGATTGGCCCCATTCCTCAAGCAGGGACCATGTCTAACCTCTGGATATGGTCTATACAGGTTCTCTCTCTGCTTTATTGGGTATTTTACCCAATGTCATACCTGTTGGGTCCTGGGATCATCTTAACTGCTAAATACAACATGAGATTTTTTTCATAGTCTTTAGATTGAATAATATCCAATTCCATAAAACAGAAAAAAAAACATAATTTCCATACTCTATGATGAATGAAAAGACTCCAAGTACATACGTTAAATAAAATCTTTATGAATCCATTGATTTTAATTGTTTTCATTTTGTGGATTGCCACAATGCTCCTGTTTTTTCAATTCTGTTGTCAGATGCTCTTCACTGATCTCAGCAGTACATGTTGAAGAACCAGAGCCTAAAATAGTTCTGTCATCCCATATTTGCTTTATAGGTAGGCATCCTGTTTTTATCAGTAATTAAAGTTATGATTCTTAAATTCTTTTTATGGTATGTATTATATTTTTGTTATTTAAAAAAAACTTAAAATTCAACTGTATTTTGGTTAATATTCTTTCCCTTCCCTCAAGTCCTCACATATCCTCTCCTTGTCAATGTGTAATCATATAAAAATACAAACAAAAAACTGTTGGTCAGCTATTCCTGAACATGGGGACTGTCCTGGAATGTTGACATACTCAGTGTCACTCTATTGGAGAAAACTAGCCTTCCTATCCCAGCAAGTATAAGTGGTAATTCAGTTGATAAACTTTATCCTAGTAGTTAGGTTTCCATTCATACATTCATTTTAAAAATATAACAAAATAAACCTTAGAACATTCATCCCTAAGTGGGATTTCTCTGTCAAATTCTTCCTTCTGTCCTCAGGAAACCCCTGTAGAAGAGGAACCAGAAAGAGCTTAAGAGCCATAGGAGAGGAGTTTGAGGACACCAAGAAATTACAAGTTTCAGATATTGTCCAATGCCCTTGAGACATAGTAGTGAGTAAATATAGATAAAATTCCATGATTTTAAGATGTATGTTATGATAAAGTAGTATGCTATGAATATAGAGTAAAGCACATTTTCCAAAACTATATTATGAAGGAAATCTATGACTATATGAGAAGTTGTAGCATAGTAACCTGCTCTAAAATAGAAATTGTCATTATTTTATTGAAATTACATATAAGGAAAGATTAAAAGAATAAGTAAATACTATATAATGCTAGTCTAGTGTAGATAGTATTAAATAATATAATCAAATACTATCTAATACTAGTATAGATAGATAATATATAATTATTTATTTATAAACATTTATAAATAATTAAGTATTGTCTGATACTAGTATAAATCGAATGAACTTCTCTAGTTTCTGCATGGTTCCATTAATAGAGCTTTTACTCATCATTTTGAGCTATGTTCTTTTTTTTTTTGATTGGATGTTTTATTTATATTTCATATATTGTCCCCTTACCCCATCCACCACCCACCCAGGAACCCCCATCCCCTCACCCCTCCTCCTTCTCTGTGGATGTAAACCCTACCTACCCCCCCCACTCCCACCTCCCCACCCGCAAAATTTCCACCCCCTGGGGCATCCAGCCTTCATGAGGTCAAGGATCTCTTCTTCCACCTATGTCCAGCAGGGCCTTCCACTCTTACCTATTCAGCTGAAGCCCTGGATTCCTCCCTAAGTGCTCCCAGGCTGGTGGTTTAGACCCTGGGAGCTGTGGTTGGTTGGTATTGTTGCTCTCCTCATGGGGCCACAAACTCTTTCAGTTGAGCTATGTTCTTAAGATTATTGCAGAATTAACATATCTTACCACAAGACGAACTATTTTCTTACATATTCTTGAAAAATATGGTGAAAATTATTCATATTTTATAGTGGATATATTTAATAAAAAATATATATACATTTCACATCTATGTACATTTATATCTGTACACATTTATTTAGAGTAGATATTTAAAAACAAAAGCCACTAGTCATTTGACTTTAATTGCATTATATTTGTAATTTAGTTTGGAGGTAGAATTGTCTTCTTTGAATTTTGTTTATGAAATTAAAATGTCCTATATTGAATTTTATGAAGCACTTATATTTTATAGTAATTTTATAAATCTTTTCTTTTTATGTCAGTATATGTGTGTGATGAGTATGAGAGTATGTACATATTTCATATATGTGCGCTTTATATGTGAGTGCATGAGCATGTGTGTATAGAACCGAAAAGTTAATATTCAGTGTCTTCATTGATTATTCTCCACATTATTTACTAAAGCAGAGTCTCTTCAAACTCATACATTTAGCTCATCTTGCTAGCCAGCATGCTCTAGGTGCCAGTTGTCTCTGCCTGATCAGTTCTCAGTTTATAGTGCCACCTTGCCCACTGAGCTTTACATGAGTGTTAGGTATTTGAACTTAGATCATCATGCTAAGCAGCAATCTCTTCTCCTATTCAGTCTTTCCCTAGAACCTGCTCTTTCCTTTCTGAGTTATAGTCAGAAGGATTTTGTGACTGACTGTGATGTATGCTTAAACCATTAAATATAGGTGCATTTATTTGTACATGAATATTTGTAACTGACCTCACTAATATGTCATTACTTAAATATTTTTCATAAGCTCTTCTTGTACAATCTTCAGAAATAATAGGACTCTCTTCTTGCTAATACTTTAGAATTTCATCTCTTTACTTTCATTTTTTGCTAGCTTTCTGTATCTTCTATGTCTTCCCATTATCTGTCACCCTACCACAGATCTCTACACAAGCTATTCTGGAGGAAGTATTGATGACAAAAGAAATTTCTATTCCTCTGTTTCACTTATATGATATTCAAAAGTGATTTGAAATATGTAAGCTTTATTATGTTGTTTTTTCTAATTTTTCCTAATTCTGAATTAATTTTTATTTTTAATAAATACTCAAAACAAATTTAAAGAAAGTCTTTCCTTTTTATATTTTAAGATTTATTTTTTATTTCTATGTATGTGTCTGTGTGCTTGTGTCTGTGTTTGTGTGTGTATACATGTGCAGAGATCTACAAAGGCCAGAAGTGGGTGTCACATTTCCTGGAGCTTATTTACACTGACCTCTCACCACCCAGTTCTAGATGCTATAATCAAATTCAGTTCTTCTGGAAGAATAGCAAATGCTTAGTCTCTCTCTCTCTCTCTCTCTCTCTCTCTCTCTCTCTCTCTCTCTCTCTCTCTCTCCTCCCTTTCTTCGTTTCGTCTTTCCTTCCTACCTTCCTTTTTATCTTTATTTTCCTTGTATTCACTCAAATTATAACCCTAAGTTGTGAAAAAGTCATTAGAATAATCTTTATAACTTAAAATTATAATGCAAATAGACATTGTCTTGACAAAAAGTTTAAGATGTTCACTAATTCTATCACATTATATTTGTAATGCCTATTTTCTCTGTGGCCTCACTTTTTCTGTTAATAACTTCTAAACACATGGAATCGCAATTTCTAATTTGAACTTTTGCTACAGTAGACACTGCAAGGTAGCACTCTTTTTGAGGCCTATTTATGAATTGTATCAATGAACACAAACAATTACTGACTTTCAATATTGACAAGCTGTGACTTCTTTTTCAGTTCTATGCTTGCAAATTTGCATAATATAGTAATAAAATTAAAAACCAATATAGTATTTTTCTCTGACCTAAACACTGGCAAATAATATGAAGTTACTCAGTGTAGAACATATTGACATTTTTATTCACTTTCACTTTCATTTTAATCCAAATTCCATTGAACATAGACTTCTTTGACTTAATTCACACAATGACCACTTTCAGGGTTCCTTGTGAAATTTAAGGGACTAAGGCCTGTCTGCAGATATCCTCTGTGATGCTTCCTCTTGTAAACAAGCATGCATGAAATTATTTCTTAATATTTTATACCAAAATTTTCATACTTCCCATTTAAGCAAATTTATGTGAGGAGATTTCAACCAGAAAGAATTACTCCAACATTGGTGTTTGAGGCTGGTTGTGTCTGTAGGAAATGACCATAGTCATAGGCATCTTATTTGAACATAGTTCAAAATGAATAGTATACATAAGCAGCAAACAATAATCTATTTCATCATTGCATCCTACAGACTGTCACACTTATTTAAGCTGCACATACAGAATATAACACCATTCAGTGTTAAGGTGTGCATGTGTATATTTGAGTTTTATGCTTGACTGCTTGACTCCTGCATTACTCTTATTGAGTAAAGGAGGGTCTATCTCCTAGTTTCCTTTAATGTATTTTGTCCAGCAGAAATGTCAAATATTTTAGTTAGGTTAGTAGTTGCAGTTTTCCAATGATTTGAAAATTTTAGTGAGTGAGTGTATTCTCTAATTATGTGGTTCATTTTAATATCTCAATACAAAGTTTAAGGATTCCTAAGTCTCTCCTGCTGACTATATTATAAAATATGAAAACATAGTTTAGTGATTCTTATTCTTGGTAGACCTCAAAACTTCAGAGGATCTAAGATATTAAACAAAGTGCCATTTTCTTTAAGTGCAGTTTTTCATTTCTCAATTCTAATTAAAAATTATTGATCATTTTGGAAACGAAACTGAAGGTAGAGTTTGTACAGTATTGATGATGAAATTGTCTCTCTGGGTCTTATTATAAAACTACTAATAGCAAAGAGAATTCCCTATGCTGTAACTTTAGTTTACTTGCTAATCAGTTTCCAGGGGCCTTATTAAAGTGAAGGTTTCTTTAGCTTTTTCATGGGGACATATTAATTGAAAACAGTCTCAGCAAATATAAAGTTTCAACTTTTTCATTAAGATTAATGAATTAAGTTTGAATTACTGAATAATTGTGATTCCCCATGGACAGCTCTTTCTTTTACATTGAAGCCAATTCCTCTGGGAAGCAGAACTGTTTAGTGGGAAAATTTTAAGCTGACTTTGTCTTAGTCTGTGCCCAGAGTCTTTCACAATTTACCTGAGCACTCATGGGAAGACCATAAAGTTCAAGCATCAATTACAAAATAAAAATACTATTTACAGCACAGGACTATTAAAGTCAATATTGATAATAAGAGTGCTTTTGATATGTCCTAAGCAAGTTCTTAAAAACATGTCTATATACTATGTCATTGATTCTCACAAGTACTATATAATTTTGACTAAATTTTTCAATATTTCAGATAAGAAAAAGAAGACCCAAATTTTATATATATATATTTGCCTACATACAGGATTGATGCTTTTAGTCACTATATTATATACAAATATAGAGGAAATTATATATATTTATGTATTCAGTTATAATTAATTACACAATATATCATCTCTTTAGTAACAATAACAAAATTATACACACATTATTTATAATAATAAAATAATGAATATTGTATTGTTTAAATAGGTAGATGGAACAATAGAAGTAGAAATAAAATATAGGATAAGATTATTTTCTTGAGAATATTTTACTTGGTATATCAAGCTTCTTTATAAACTCATCTGTGTTCTTAAAACTCTGTGTTAGCAAAGAACCATGAGCTTATCGAGAACCTCTGAACACATCCTCCTACTCACTCTCAGTATGCAACCTACTTCCTAGTCCCTCACATCAGGTAATGTCTGATCAGCATGGCCTGTTTTTATTTACAGTTCAGTCTATTTGTTTAGCCAGAATCCACTTTATTCCTTCTGTTTTCTTACAGTAATTTTAAATTCATTAATACTCACTCTATCCTTAAGATTGGAGCCCCACTTTTCCACACTCCTTTCAGAGTGCAGTTTGACATTTACCCACATTGGAAATGGAAATGTGGTGGCTTGATGTATTTTTTTTCTACCGTATAATTATTAAGATCACATATCTTAGCCAAAGTAACTTTAATTTTCAACTATGGTTTCCATTTTCTTACCTACCAATATAGTGAAACAGGTCAGTCTCTCAATTCTTTCTCTCTTTTTTAAACAAATAGATTTATTTTATTTTATATATATGGATGTTTTGCCTGGATGTACTTACATGCACTACATGTGTGTGTGTGTGGTGCTTACTGAGGCCAGTATAGGACATTGGATCACCTAGAACAGAATGATTTGAGCTGCCATATGGGTGCTAAGAATTAAATTTATGTCCTCTGCAAAAGCAAAAAGTGATCTTAATAACCAAGAGATCTCCTCAGCTTCTTCTCTCATTTATTTTAGGTTCATACATACAGACCAGAATTTTTCTTTCTTCAATATGTCATTTTATTAACTCTATGTTAATGTTTCCATTTAGTATTTCAAATATTGACATAGCATTACAGTCTTAAGCCTCCAACTTAAAAACTTAAAGGGTATTTTGAAAAGCAATTTTGATAATATCATTCTTACAAAGCTTTTCCATTGTTTTTCTCCAGTACAGGAGTTAGATAAAATGTGTATGACTTATATGGCTATATGAATCCATGGCCTATTCATCTCTGCTATTTCTCCTCTGTCATTCATTGGTTGCAACTGTACTTGTGCCTTTTCCTCAACTATAAAATTTTTTTTTAGTTTCCTTTTGGCCACATAATTGTATTTCTTTTATATTTTAATTTACATTTAGGGTTTTTTGGGGGGGGGGGGTTTGAGAATTTCTCCCATGCTATTATTTATATAATTTTCATCTCTCTATTTCCCCATTTTCACATCTCCTGTATTCAAATTTATAACCTCTTTTTATTTAACTATTCTTGTTACACACACACACACACACACACACACACACACACTAATGTTATTTAACTAATCAGTGGATACTGAAGGTGTGCTACCTATTCATAGTGAGATTCTATTTAATGCCACAGAAAAATAAAATATGTTAAACTGGGTACCTCAAGCATAGAAAGACAAATGCTCCTACATTTTCTCTTATTTGTCTTTGTTTTGTTTTATTTTTGTTTTTTCTTTTTTTTTATTGGATATTTTATTTACATTTCATATGTTATCCCTTTACCCCATCCCCCACCCACCCGGGAACCCCCCATCCCCTTACCCCTCATCCTTCTTCTCTGTGGATGTAACCCCCACCTACCCCCCCCACTCCCACTTCCCCACCCTCAAAATTCCCACCCCCTGGGGCGTCCAGCCTTCATGAGGTCAAGGATCTCTTCTTCCACCTGTGCCCGGCAGGGCCCTCTACTCTTACATATTTTCTCTTATTTGTAAATCCTAGTTCTGAGTCTATCCGTTTGAGTATATCATCTAAAATGGTTTTCAATGTCTACAATATTAACATTAAGATCCAAGACTTAAAGTTAACACTTAGGGAAAAAGTCATCTTATTTAATCTTTTTCTTTTTTTACTTGATTCCTAATAGGAGAAAAAATAGTATGGCAGGGGACACAGTTTAGTGTAATATACTTGCAAATATGTGATAGGACATGTGTTCAAACATCAGCCCTATGAAGAAAAGTTGATCAATATTTTCTCAATAACTATAATGTTTCTGTTTTATATTTTACATTTTATATTTTGTTATAATTGAACTAGATGCTGCACTCATGAAGCAATAAACTGCATGAGAGTAGACTTTCAGAAAGCATCTCCTTTTATACCTTCAGTACCTTGCATGTGGCTGCAGCTCAGTGTTCCTCACCTAGTTAGAAAATGATTGACCAGTTTTAAAGCTATTCAAAACACAAGTGTGTAAATGATATAGTTATCATTAACATTAAGATTCTCAATCAGACCATTCTTTAATGGCCTTTATTTGAATATTTTGATGTATGTCTCATGCCAATAGAAATATTACATGCCAGATCTCACATTAATGTAAAATTTTTATTGTCTTTAAAATTATGTGAAGTACAAATAACTTAAAATTTGATAAATTTTTGATTTATGGATCTCTTGACATTTTTGAATTTTATTGATGGTATGCATTGTTGAATGCATTTTATCATTGTGCAAGTATTTATCCTCTATGGTCTTGTCTGTCTTTTTTGTCCTTTTACTTTTTTCCTCCTTCCTTTATATTCTCTCTCTCTCTCTCTCTCTCTCTCTCTCTCTCTCTCTCTCTCTCTCTCTCTCTCATTTTTTCAGGACAAGGTTTCTCTCTGAAGCCTTGGAACTTACTCTGTAGACCAGGCTGGGTTCCATCTAATGTTAAGGTCATGTACCATCATTGCCTGTTCTGTCTGTGCTATTACTAAAAGAGATGCAAAAACAATAGAAACTTTAAAGGATATAAACATTCAAAACCTTAGTGTTTTAAGTTTTGCTCAGGTCGCTATACAGTAGATTTTTAAAAATCAGTCATTACAGACTTTTAAAAAGTTATATATTTAGAGTAATTGACAAATTAATTTTATTATAAAAATTGCCCAATTTCAAGCTCTTATTCTTTTGTCAAAAGTGTTTCATGTGTTCTCAAGTCCACTTACACTATCCATTACATGTTCTTCAAAGAAAATCTCATTGTTTAGAAAACGTGTATAGGTATGTGAGTTTGTTTCTGGGTCTTCTATTCCATTCCATTGATTGATTGTCTGTCCTGTATCAATACCATATTTTTTTAAATCCCTTTTGCTCTGTAGTATAGCTTGCATGATTCCCTCAGCTCTTTCATTGTTGAGAACTGTTTTCGTTTTTCTAGATATTTTTTTTAGTGTTGTTATTTATATGAAGTTTAGAATTGCACTTTCCATGTCTATAAAGAATTGATTGGGAATTTTGATGGGGATTGCAGTGAATCTGTAGATTGCTTTCGATAAGTCGGGCATTTTTAATATGTTAATCCTACCTACCCATGTGCACAAGAGAACTCTCTATTAGCACCTGACTGAGACAGATCCAGATACTCACATCCAACCACTGAGCTCAGGGACCCCTATGGAAGGACTGAAGGAGCTGAAGGAGATTGCAACCCCACCAGAAGAACAACAGTATTAACTAACCAGACCCTTCAGAACTCCCAGAGACTAAGCCACCAACCGAAGACCATATATGGGCTAGTCTGTGGCCCCTGCTACATATATAGTATAGGACAGCCTTGTCTCACTACAGTGGGAGGGAATTTGTTTGATCCTATGGAAGCTTGATGCCCCAGAGAAGGGGGATATTAGAGGGGTGAGGTGGGAGTGGATGTGTGAGTGGGGGAGCGCCCTCTTAGAGGTGATGAAAGGAAAAAGAAAATGTCACATATGGTAGCTCCTGAATAGTTATTTAGAGATATGGTCTCAAGGTTGGACCTGGATATTTATGGGATAGAGCCTTATTTCAAGTCCTTAAATCACCTTAGAAAATTGTAGGACCCCAGAAATCCTTACTCTGTTTTCATTCTGAAGAAGTTGCTCAACCATGTTTACCTGCAATTCTTAGGAGGTCAAGATCAGTCAGGCTACTGGAGCCTACTAGACCATGAACTAAAATTAACCTTTCTCTTTTAAATTGTCACTACTTCAGATATTTCATTATAATACCATGAAGATGATTTGCTCATAAACCTAAGTTTTGTGCCTACATTTTTTTCTCTTACACATCTAAACCTGTTTCATATCAAGTATACATGCTTGCTCATATGAAAAAAAAACATGAAGATTAAATATCCTAAACTGTAATTATCAAAACATTGTTCAAAGTATCTGTCATTTGAGAAATTCTATCAATTTTTAAAAATTTTAACAACATTTTTGTTTTATTATTTTATTGTGTTGGTGCTTTTCTTGCATATTTCAATGTGCACATGGTACTTGTGAGGGCCAGAAGATAGCTTCAGATTCTATGGAATTGAAGTTACAGATGTGGGCCACTGTGTGTGTGTGTACTTTAACTCAAACCTTGATCCTCTGGAAGAATAGCTAATCTTTTTAACGACAGCTAACTGTCAAGCCCCCAATCCTATCAACTTTTAAAAGTATTAAAGTGTTACTTTTCTCAAAGTTTGTCAGAGTATATGATTATCAAGAAAAATGACAAGAATTTTTGTGCTCTTGGATACTTATCAGATTTCTGAGAAGCATCAATGCATGCTAGTTTTCAGACAAACTGTGTTGAGCAAGTTGAGTCTTAAATATATCTTTATCAAGAGCTCAGTGGGTAAGGGGATGCAGAGAGTGAAGAAATATGATGAGAATTACCTTGTAGCTAAAATACAGCTGAACAGAGTTTTGTGAGAAAAGACAACTGCTAGAAACATCTGCCAAAGAAGAGTGAGAAAGTAGACAAAGTATGTTCCCTTCCTGGTGTCATCTGCTCTCATACAATTTCTTGGTGGCCATATTCAATGTATCCCAGCTCTCACACATCCCGGGCAGACATAGTCTACGGGAGTCGGGGGTTCTACAATTAGAAATCAGGGAAGAAGATCAAGTTGTGATTATATTTTTTGTCTTAAAGTTCAACATTTACTCATCTGTTTGTATGTGACCTTAAGAAGGTTCTTGGAACATCTATGTTTCAGGTTTGTTTTTTGAAAATAGTAAAAAATGTGGATCAGGACCTCCACATAAAAACAGATTTACTGACTCTAATAGAAGAGAAAGAGGGGAAAAGCCTCAAATGCATGGCCACAAGGGGAAATTTCCTGAACAAAATACCAATGGCTTATGCTCTAAGATCAAGAATTGACAAATGGGACCTCATAAAATTGCATAGATTCTATAAGGCAAAGGACACACTCAGTATGACAAAACAGCAACCCACAGATTGGGAAAGGATCATTACCAATCCTACATTCTATAGAGGACTAATGTCCAAAATATACAAAGAACTCAAGAAGTTAGGCTCCAGAGAACCAAATAACCATATTAAAAATGGGGAATAGAGCTAAACAGAGAATTATAAACTGAGGAAACTCAAATGGCAAGAAGTGCCTAACTGTACAAAATCCTTAGTCATCAGGGAAATGCAAATGAAAACAACTCTGAGATTTCACCTTACACTAGTTAGAATGGCTAAGATCAAAAACTCAGGTGACAGCAGATGCTGGAGAGGATATGGAGAAAGAGGAACACTTCTCCATTGCTGGTGGGATTGCAAGCTTGTACAACCACTCTGGAAATCAGTCTGGCAGTTCCTCAGAAAATTGGGCATAGTATTGCCTGAAGAGCCAGCTAACTTTTGGGCATATACCCAGACGTTGATCCAACATGTAAAAATGGCACATGCTCCACTATATTAATAGCAGCCATATTTATAATAGCCAGAAGCTGGAAACAACCCAGATGTTTCTCAACAGAGGAATGGATACAGAAAATGTGGTACATTTACACAATAGAGTACTAATAAGCTATTAAAAAACAATGACTTTGTAAAATTTACAGGAAAATGGATGGACCTAGAAAATATCATCCTGAGTAAAGTAACTCAGTCCCTAAAGAACACACATAGTATGTACTCACTGATAAGTGGATATTAGGCAAACAGCATGGAATACCCATGATACAAACTCATCGACCACATGAATGTCAAGAGGAAAGAAGACCAAAGAGTGGATGCTTCAGTCCTACTTAGAATGGGGAACAAAATAATCAAGAGAAGTAGAGGGTTGGAGGGACTTTGGAGGAAGTGAGGAGGAAGAAGGGGAAAAGAGGAGCAGAATCAGGTATGGAAGGTCATGGAGATGTACAGAGGGTCAGGAAATTGAACAGAGATATGTAGCAATGGGGGATGGGGAACAGGGCTTAACAACCAGATAGTCCAAGATGCCAAGAAAGTAAGAGCCTCCCAGGATCCCACAGGGATGACATTAGCTGAAATACCCCACAAAGGGGAGGGAGAACCTTTTGAGACCATATTCAAATGTTTGTCATGGCCTCCAGGTTGAGGGATGGAGCCATTTACCCATCTCCAAAATTTTAACTCAGAATTGCTCCTGTCTAAAGGAAATACAGAGACAGACAGTGGAGCAGAGACTGAAGGAAAGGCCATTCAGAGACTGCCCCATCTAGGTATCCATTCCACATGTAGATACCAAACCCAGACACTATTGTAGATGCCAAGAAGTGGTTTCTGACAGGTGTCTGATATAGCTGTCTTCTGGGGGCTTTGCAGAATCCTGACCAATACAGATTTGGATGCTTGCAGCCAACCGTCAGATTGAGCACAGGGAGCCCAGTGGAGGAGTTAGTGGGAGGACTGATGGAGTTGTATGTATAATTCATACAGTATATTCCCATTCAACCTAATCCACATCCTCTCTTGATCTCTTAATAGAAAAAGAGCAGATATCTAAGAAAAAATAAAGATAAGTTATAATAAAATAAAAACAAAACTGAACAGGATGAAACAAACCAACTAACAGATAAATAATGATTCAAAAGAAACAATATAGTCACAGAGACACATACTTACACACAGAGAAAGCCCCTAAAACCACAAAATCATAAACCATAATACATAAGAAAAATCCTCCATGGGAGCTATTAGAGACTTAATCCAGCAACCAAAGATCATCTTGGACTAGACCTAGGCCCCCTTATACATATGTAACAGATGTGAATCTTCGTCTTCGAGTGGGTACCCTTACAATTGGAGCACAGGCTATCTCTGATTCTGTTGCCTGCTTTTGGATTTTTTTTTTCATAGCTTGGCTGCACTGTCTGGTCTCAGTGGAAGAAGATGCAGTTAGTTCTGCTGTGACTTGATGAGCTGAGGAATGGAGTTTGATACCAAACTCAGGTCAGGGGGCTTCACCTTCTCAGAGGAGAAGGGTAGGGGGAGTTGGGGGGAGGAGATGTGTGAAGTGGAACTGGGAGGAGAGGAGGGAGTGGGGCTGTAATTGGCATGTAAAGTGCATAATAATAATAATAACTCCCAAAGTTACATTGAGTTTACATTGTTTTATTTATCTCCTACTGGGCATGGGGCTTCGCCTTAAGAGTCATCTATATATTGAATGAGAGTCTATTATATAAAATTAATTTTTCATTTGCAAGTGGTTATCAATTGGAAACAGCTTTTGGGCTAGGGATGAAGGACTAGTTTGCCTTTAGTGCTGGGACCACACCAGGCCCAGAGTGTTGAAATAATTATTTAAAACAGCCACTGGTCAAGCCCACTTTCTAAGCTGCAGCAGCTCTGCCTAGCTCAGCTGCCATGTTCTGTGGCCAGAGGCCACATGCACTCTGCAGCTAGAAATGGCTAGCCAGAAACACCAGCCCTGCCACCCACGAGACACCAGTTTTGGATATGGCTCTGCCAATCTTCCAGACTGTCCCTACAAGGCTGAATTGTGCCCAAACCATCCTGCCATCCATGCAGGCCTGGTAGGAAATGAGACTCTAAAGCTTAAAGATTAATCAAAGTTTTTTGTTGTTGTTGTTGGTTTTTTTGTTTTTATTTTTTTTTACATTTGGTAATGCTCAATAACAATATGCCCATACAATTAGAGGTGTTTCCCAATTAGCTAACCTAAATATAAGTTATTACCCAGGACTGCTATCCATATCTGCATAGCTCTTCATCCTCCTTCCTCTCTGCTCTCTCTATGTCCTCCTTTTACTCCTCTTCTTCCTCTCCTTACTCTTCCCATCTTAGCTCCTCCTACACCAGAACTATGCAGATCATAAAAAACCTTGCCACAGTGAATTCATATATTTACTGGTCCAGTTATGTTTATTTATGTTGTTACCATGGTATTCTCCATGTCCCTGGCTCTTACATTCTTTCTCCTTCCACTTCCACAAAGTTTCCTGAGCTGTGAAAAGAGATTTGATGGATAAATCAAATTGAGGATTGAGTGTTATAAGGTCTTTCACTCTCTTCACATTATGGAGCTATGGGTGTCTGTATTCATTTTCATCTATATCAGAAGGAAGCTTCTCAATGATGGTGTTAAGAGTCATTTTATTGCTATGTTCCTTGACTAGAATGTTAGGGTTTGTTTTTCTCCTAGGTCCCTGGAATATCTAATTTCAGGTCCTTAAACATCCAAGTAGTGACAGGGATTGGGTTGATCTCAAGGAATGTATGTCAAATCCAATCAGATATTAATTTGTCATTCCTACAAGCTTTCTGCCACAGAGTTTACCATGGTATATTTATCTTAGTCAGGGTTTCTATTCCTAATTTCTATTCCATCATGACCAAGAGCCAAGTTAGGGAGGAGTGGGTTTATTCAGCTTATACTTCCACATTGGTGTTCATCACCAGAGGAAATCAGGACTGAAACTCAAGCAGGTCAGGAAGCAGGAGCTGATGCCTCCTTGTTTATAGATGTAAAACTCCTTCTTGGTACTGAAGCAGAATGAACACAAAGAGGACTCATCATTCTACTGCATACAGGAAACGCACCTTGGCATCAAAGATAGATATTACTTCAGAGTAAAAAGGCCTGAAAAGAGTTTTCAAGTAAGTGTACCCAAGAATCAAGCTAAGAGTATCCACTCTAACGGCTAATAGACTCAACCAAAGTAATCAAATGAAATGGGTAAGGATGCTTCATATTTACTAAAATAAAAATTCACCAAGATAATGTCTCAGTTCTAAAGATCTATGCTCCAAATGCAAGGTTACTCACATTCATAAAAGAAACATGACCAAAGCTTAAATCACAGACTGAACTCCACACAGTAATAGTGGGAGACTTCAAACCCATACTCTCACCAATGGACAGTTCATCAAAACAGAAACTAAATAGAGAAATAATGAAACTAAAAGGTGTTATGAATCAAATGGACCTACCAGATGTCTACAGAACATTTCACCCAAACACAAGAGAATATATCTTTTTCTCAGTTTGTCACAGAACCTTCTGCAACAATAACCATGCACATGGTCACAAACCAATTCTCAACAGACACAGGAAAATAAAAATAAACTACTTTATCTTATCAGACCACCATGAATTAGAACTGGAATTCAAAACAACAGAAACAACATGAAACCTATAAACTAATAGAAACTGAACAATTCTTGGTCAGTGACCACTGAGTCAAAAAAGAAGCAAACAAAGAAATCATAGACATTTGGAAATTCAATGAAAATGAAGGCACAATATACTCAAACAAATGGGACAAAATAGAGCAGTACTAAGAGGAATGTTCATAACGCTAAATGATTTCATAAAGAAATAAGAGAAATATCATACTAGCAACTTAATAGCAAACATGAATCTCTAGAAGAAAAGGAAGCAAACATACCCAAGAAGAGTAGAGGGCAGGAAATAATCAAACTCAGAAATCAATCTATTAGAAACAAAGAGAATAATACAAAGATTCACTAAACCTAGAGTTGGTTTATTGACAAAATCAAAAGGATAGACACTTAACCAAATTAACTAAGAAGCAAAGTGACAATATCCAAATTAACAAAATCAGAAATGAAAAGGGAGACATACCAACAGAAACTGAGGAAATAAAAAAAAAATTATGTCTAACCTCAAAAAAATTGTACTCCACAAAACTGGAAAATCTAAATGAAATGGATGAATTCCTAGACATATACAACATACAAAACTTAAATCAAGCTCAGCTAAATAATTTTGACATTCCTGTAAATCCTGAAGAAATAGAAGCAGTCATTCAAAGTCTCCTTCCCTTCCCTCCCCCCTAGAAAAAAATCCTAGGGTCAGATGATTTTAGTGGAGAATTCTACTAGACTTTCATTGAAGATTTAATACCAATACTTCCCAAATTAATCCACAAAATAGAAGCATAAGGAACATTTTCAAACTCATTCTATAAGGCCACAGTCACCCTGAACCTAAACCACACATCTCAATAAAGAAAGAATTTCAGACCAATTTATGTCATGAACACAGATACAAAAATAGTTAATAAAGTACTCCCATACAAATTCAAGAACACATCAAAAACTTCATTCACCATGATCAAGAAGGCTTCATTCCATGGAAACAGGAATGTTTATATATACAAAAATCCAACAACCCAATAACATAATCAACCATATAAACAAATAGAAAGAAAAAAAATCACATAATCAGATCATTAGATGCTGAAATATTTCGCACAAAATACAGCAATCTTTCATGTTAAAATTCTTGGAGAGACAGGGATATAAGACCCATAACCTAAACATAATGAAAACAATAGCCAATAGCCAACATAAAATTACATGGAGAGAAATTTAAAGCAATTTCACCAAAATAAGGGACGAGAAAAAGCTTCCCATTTTCTCCCAAACTATTCAGTATGGGACTTGCAGTTCTAGCTAGAAAAATAAGAAAACAAAATGAGATTAAGGGGATACAAATTGGAAAGAAAAAAGTCAATATATTGGTATTCACAGATGATAATATAGTATACATAAGTGACCACTGAAATTCTTCCAGAGAGTGCTGCCAGCTGATAAACATTTTCAACAAGAGGCTGGATACACAATATTATGAAAAAAATTAGTAACCCTCGTTTTTACAAACAATTAATGGGACAAGGAAAAAAATAATGAAACAATACTCTTCAAAACAGATAATACAAAGTACCTTGGCATAACTCTAACCAATCAAGCAAAAAACCCTATATGTCAAGAACTTCAAGTGTCTGAATAAAGAAAGTGAAGAAGACATCCAAAAATGCAAAGATCACATATGGTCATTGATTAGTGGGATTAAAATAGTGAAAATGGTGATCATATCAAAAGTAATTTACAGATTCAATACAATTCCCATCAAAATCCAACACAACTTTTTACGGACCTTGGAAGAACAATTCTCAACTTCATATGAAAAACTCAAAAACCCAGGAGAGCTTAAACAATCCTGAACTCTAAAAGAACTTCTGGAGGTATCACCATCTCTGACCTCAAGTGATACTATAGAGCAATAGTAATAAAAACTACATCATATTTGTATAGAAACAGACAGGTTGATTAATACACTAGAATATTAAAAAATGAAATAAACTCACACATATATGAACATATATGATTTGTGACATGTAAGACAAAAGCATACAATGAAAAAATAAGGAAGTATCTTCAACAAATGGTAATGATCTAACTGGATATGTGTGTGTAGAAGAATGCAAATATACCCACATTTATCACCCTGCACATAACTCAAGTCCAAGTGGATAAAAGACCTCAATGTAAAACTGGATACACTGAATCCAGTACAAGAAAAATGTAGGAAATATCCTTAAATGAATTGCTACAGAAGACAATTTTCTGAACAGAACACCAATGGCTCAAGCTCCAAGATCAACAACTGATAAAAGGGACCTTCTGAAACTTAAAAGATTCTGTAGGCAAAGGAAACTCCCAATAGGACAAAATGGTAGCCTATTGATTGGAAAAAGATCATCACTAAATCTACATCCAACAAAGGACTAATATCCAAATATATGTATATTCATTCAAGATGGTAGGCACCAAAATACCAAATAACTCAACTAAAAATGGGGTACAGATATAAACAAAGAATTATCAACAGAAGAATATGTCTCTGTGATCCTGTGATCCTAAGATTCTGGGTGTAAGAGCTCCTGGGAGTCAGGTTGCTTCTAGGATCCTGAAATCTTTGTGTGATCAGGCTCCTGAGATCCTGTGATCCCTACCATCCTATGTTCCTAGGTGTGCGAAAGCTCCTGGGAGTCCAGCTTCCTCTGGGTGTTCTGGGATTGGGTGCAGAGCTGGCATCCTAGGTCTGCTCAGAGCACTGGTAACAGACTGGAAGGAACTAGAGCCACTGTCTGTAGGTGAGTTCCTGAGTCCCCACATATCTCAGTTACTCCCTGTTTGGGGTGGGGTGTTGTGGCCTACTCACCTACAATCTTGGGATTGTTAGAGCTCCTAGGAGTCCAGAATCCTCTGGGTGTTCTGGGATCAGTGTATTTGGTATAATTCTAACACCTCTCTGGATGTTTTAACTTTGCCTGGTAAGCTTATGAATTTAAAGAATACTGCTCTGCTGAACGTTGATGTGACAGATACTACTGATAAAATTACCCATGGCCTGAGGTCAGTATTTCTATTTTGGTCAAGCTTCAAGAAAGGCATATATAGCTTGATCATAATAGCCCCCTTTTGTCTTGGGGATACTTGTATTCCTGCCCATCATGTTAAAGCTTGTCTTTAACAACATCAACATGTTGGCAACCAAAGTACATCACTTGAAACTGAAAATGGACCCCCCACACAGAATTATTAGTTTAATAGGCTGGCAAGCCAAGGACAGGTAATATTCTGCACAGAGCCTTACCAATCTAAAACAGAAGTATATTGCATTTGATAATGCATATCCTGTGGGACTGTATAAGGGTATCCTGGGTCATGGTTGAGCAGGTACTTAGAACCCCGAGATTCTCCGTGGAATTCTGCATGAGAACCGGCAGGAGTTCGGTACCTCCCATCATCTAGGATCCTGAAAACAGCCACATTTCCATAGAGTCACATAGGCCAGGCTTTAGGCCTCAAGCCCTAGAGATTTACATACTAATGAAGGCCAGAGGGCAGAGCAAATTAAACATTCCTCCCCCAGATCCTCCCCTAATCCTCCCCCTTTCTCCCTCCCTATATAACTCGGGACGGCCCTGAGTTTTTGGGGGTATGCCTAGATCCATCTATTATCCGTCATGTCAATAAACCTTTTTGGAACCAAGGACTTCCTCGTGTTACTGGGGCCTGCTGCCGCCAAGGCCCTCAGGCCGCTGGAACCGTAGGATCTTCTTCCCTGATGTGGGACCCCGCCACGGCGGCGCAAGCTTGCGCCGCAGTGGCAGCCTTTTTTAAATTTTCCCCACAATATCCCACGAGTGGCAAGGAAGGCATTGTTGTCAGAATACCTAAGACAGGCTCAGTCTTGTTTATGAAATAAAAAAGGGAGAGAGGTTGAGAGCTTTTGGGGCTGATTAGCAAGAGTCTGACTTTGGCTAATGACAAGGAAGTGGGCTGCTTGGAAGGAATATGATACTGGCCAAGGACAAGGAAATGGGCTTCAGGCAGGAATCTGACATTAGGCTAGAGCAAAGAAGTAATTTCAGGCAGGAATCTAAATATTAGGCTAGAACACAGAAGTATAATTCAGACATGAGAATGACTTTGGGCTAGGACAGGGAAGTGAGCTCAGATAATTTGGTTATCCTGATGAGCCCTTATAAACAGTGATCATAGGAGTGATCATAGAACTTTGTTTTTTGCCTTGCTTGTACTTTGAGTATTTGTGTTTATTGTCTTGCTTGTTCCTTGACTATTTGCATCTATTATATTGCTAATTCCTCAACCTAGAACTGCCTTTAATACTTGCATGTAATTAAAATGGTATAAAAGCAAAAAGAGCAGGAGGAATGGGAAAGAAGGTTTCTGGTGGGTGGAAATGGGGAAAGGTGATGACATCTAAAATGTAAATAAATAAAATATCAAAAAAGAATTCCTAGTGGTTAAGAAGCACTTAAAGAAATGTTCAGCATCCTTAGTAACCAGGGAAATGCAAACCAACATGATCCTGAGACCATCTTACACCCATCAGAACAGCTAAAATTAGAATCTCAAGGGACAGCATACATTTAGATGAGGATGTGGAGCAAAGGGAGCACTGTTCCATTGATATTGGAAGTTGAAACTTGTAAGACTACTCTGTAAATCAATTTGGTGGTTTCTCAGAAAACTGAGAATAGTTCTATCTTGTGGGATTGTAGCTCGCACATGGGAGTGTGTCTTGTTGGGCTGTGTTGTAGTTCCTGCATGTTTGTCATGGCTCAGGGAGGCAGAAGCATAGGAATTTGATTGAGTTCACTCCATGTGGTGGGCGGATGCTGGCTAAGAGGCCACTGGGCTCTGCCTGGATGTGGAGAGGTCTCAGCCTGAAGTCCTGTGGGGGCGGAGCTTCTGAGTGGGGGTCTCTGGGCCTAAGCGGCTGACCAGGAGACCTGTGGTGTCTGTGTTTGGGCTTCCAGATGCTGCTGGGAGCCACAGAAGAACTGAGATGGAGGGCAGATGGACTGGACCAGCCCACAGCTGAAAGGGACAAGGGAGAGAAGCTCTGGGAGCACCTGTGGGGTGAGCACTCGCTTGGCTGGGTCGGCTAGCTTGCTTGAGTTGGCAGGCCTTCATGGTGGGAACATAGAGAAGTCTTCTAGCAGGAGATTAAGCAGCAGCTCAGTAGTCAAAGGCCTTCTCCACGGTTCCCCAAGGTGGGGCCTCAAAGACACAAGGAAGTCCATGGTTTTAAAAGGTTTATTGTCATGGCTGAAAGTGAATGAAGCTGTACTCTCCCATTTCTCAATGCAGACCTGAGTTAAATAGGAAGGGAGGAGGTAGGAGGGTCTGGGAAGGAATGCTTAATTGGCTATGCCCTCTGGCCTTTAGGTATCTCATTAATATGGAGATCTCTTGAGGCCCTGAGGCCTGTACTCACACCCTCTACCTGTGCTAGGTGACACAAACCTCTCTTTGGGAGGGGCTGTCAGGGCATTGCCCTACATGACTGAAAGGCATGGATCAATGGTGGTCTTTGACCATGTGTCAGGAGCCTGAAGTCTGAGAGTATAGCGAAATGTATGCCATCCCTTGCAGGGTCTCTGGCCATCTCTTGCCAGTGTTCCACCTGAAACCAAGCTATCCTTTCATGCTCCTACAATATCTCAAGATCCACCTATTTCACTCCTGGGCATATACTTAAAGATGGTCCACCATATGACAAGCATTCTTGCTCACCTATTTTCATAGCAGCTTTATTGCTAATGGCCAGAAACTGGAAACAATCTAGATTTTCCTCAATTGAAAAATGAATAAAGAAAATGTTATATTTACAAAATAGAATTTAATTCATTTATTTAAAAAATGACATCATGGAATCTGAATGCAAATGGATAGAACTAGAAAAGATCATCCTGAGTGAGTAACAGACCCAGAAAGACAAATATAGTACTCACTTATAAATAGATATTAATCATGAAGTGCAGGCTAATCATGCTATAATCCACAAGGGGTACATTTGAATCTCATTGAGAAGTAGAGATAGAATAGTCTTAGGGAATGGATGGAAGGAGGAGAGAGGGTTGAGTAGAGGGTGAAGAGGGTTTCAGGGGGGGATCAAGTGGGGCAGAATGGAAGGATAGATAGAAGGAGAGATGGTGAGAGAACTAGAATCAGTGTGGGTGGATCAGTTATTACTTGGATGAGATAGAAACCAAAGATAATGGAGACTTCTAGACATCATCAACATGATCCTAAGAATACTAGAAATGAGGGATATGGAACCTCAAATGGCCATGTCCTGTAACCAGGCAAGAGTTGTAATGGAGATACTGGGACACCAACCCAAGCACCATACCTTCAATCCTCAATTTGTTCTGCCTACAAGGTGTGCATGGGTTAAAGATGAAACAGGAAGTGAGGGAATGGCCCACCAAAGACTGTCCCAGCTTGAGACCCATGATATGAGAGTGGCCACCCCAATACTATTAATGATATTATCCTATACTTCCAGACAAGAGCCTAGCATATCTGTCTTTAGAGAAACTTAGCCCAGGAACTGATTGAAACAGATGTAGAGACTCAGAGTCAAATATTAAACAGAACCTGGGGAATCGTATGGACAAGGTGGAGGGAGGGCTGAAAGAGCCAGAGAGGTCAAGGACGCCATAAGAGAATCTACAGAATCAACTATCCTGGGACCATAGATGCCCACAGAGACTGAACTGCCAACCAGAAAGCATGCATGTAACTTACCTAGGCCCTCTGAACTTATGTAACAGTTGTGCAGCTTGGTCTTCATGTGGGACTCCTAATAGCAGAAGCAGGGACTGTTTCTTACTCTGTTGGCTGCTTTTGGATCCCTTTCCCCTAACTGGTCTTCCTTGTCTATCCTCAATAGGAGAAGGTGTACCTATTCCTACCGCAACCTGATATGCTAAGGTGAGCTGATATCCATTGAAGGCCTCCTCTTATCTTCTGAGAAAGGAAAGAGCTTAAAATAAGGGGGCAATGAGGTGGGAGGGAGGGACTGGGAGGAGAGAGGACAAGAGAAGGTGTGATTGGGATGTAAAGAAAATAAATAAATAAAACTGTGAATACATTACTAATAGTTATTTTAATTGTAATTGTTAACAAAATTAACTATAAAATAAGAAATGAAGACTTAGCTCAAAGGAGGAGGGTTGGGGTAGAGTGATTGTTTATGGCTCTCCTAGAAGTCCTGAGTTTGGTTCCCAGTAAGGAAAACAGAGGTACTTTCTGTACCTATGGCATTCTTTTCCCTCTAGGTTATGTTTGTGTTTGTGTGTGTGTGTTCACAAGTGTGTGTCTGTGTATGCGTGTATTATATATATATACATACATATATATGTACAGATATATGTGTATATACATATATAATCTTTTAAAAAGAAAAGGATGAATCCAATTTTAAATTTATTGAGATGGGAGAAAATAGACTAGATGATAATATCACAAAAATATGAGAGACAAAGAATGAGAAAACACATAATATTTTTATATTTCAGATGGGATTCAGTCAATAATGCAAAATATACTGTTTCTCAATAGAAAACATATTCTGTTTCTCAATAGAATATAATAACATAGTCATGAATGGCTTCGGTTATAGGTAGTAGCTGAAGTGAAAAGAGCAGGAGATTTTGAAAAAGATATAGGAGTAGATAAGAATTAATATATATTTATAGCTTAAGTTACATTTTCCAAACTCACATACACACACTTAGTACTTACTGTACAATGTACTTAATTTGATATTGATATTAAAGATGAATTTTACTGAGTTAGAAGTTCTATTCTAAAATTTTGATTTATAAAAGTAAATGCTGTATGTGTAAATAGCAGTCTTAAAAAATGACCAGACATAAAGTACCACCTTTTGAAATAAATTTAAATATAGAAGATGCAGGGATACAAATTAATCAGAAAAATAGTACATTAAGATACACATTAACAAAATGTAAGCATCTTGAATGTTAAGTCATAAGCAACACATTTTATCTCTCTTGCACATATACACAAACACATATACATTGGCAGAAGAAACACAACCACACAAATTAATTATGGAAAATATTAAAAGACAAATCAACCATAATTTTAATTAAAGTTAATAAAATTACCATGAGGTATAATAATTTTTTCTTATTGCCTAAGCTAGAGGTTGATTTTGGAAAAGTTTTTTTTCTTATTTATGATTAGGGTTATCTTCTTACTATTTTTTACACTATTCTCTTGGATTTGTATGAATCTTTTTCAAATTTTATTAATTGTTGTTTATTAAACTCTTTGCAAACCTCAACCCATTCAATCTCAAAAATATTATAAGAAAAATTAATGTGTTTACTTAATTTTAAAATTATGGATTTTGTCCAAAATCTAATCATTGCTCTTGACTTTACAGAGCCAAATTTCACAGTAACAATAAGCACATCATTACATTTTATATGTTTTCTTCAGTAGTAGTGCTTACTTTTGCTTTAAAGGAAATACTTGTTATGTTGGAACGTGTTCCTTCAGGATTCTAATAAAGAGATTTCTTGAAAATCCATAATGTAATGTCTACAGCTCCTCTTCCACTGAGGAAAACACAGAAGGGAATTTAATAACTTCAGGGTACCTCTGGAGAGGCTGATATCTACAGGGAACTAGGAAATAATAAATCACCAAGACAACTTCAGAATGAGCTCACTGGAAGCCAAGATTATTGCTAAGGAGGTAAGTCAGATGGAGTTTAGGTACCAAGGTACAAATCCATCCTACTGGGCACACCAATTTCCCATTGCAAAGCTTCATCTTTAGTGAACTATGGTAGTAAACAAAGTCAAATTGTCTTCTGTGTTTCATGTCTTTATTGCTTTCCTAACAATATCTGTTTTACCTACTTTCTTTTATCCTCCATCTATCTCTTTCCATCTCTCTTCTTCCTTCCTTTCTCCCTTTCTTCCTTTCTTCCTTTCTTTCTTTCTTCCTTTCTTCCTTCCTTCCTTCCTTCCTTCCTTCCTTCCTTCCTTCCTTCCTTCCTTCCTTCCTTTTTTCCTTCCTTCCTTCCCTCCTTGTGTTTATCTTCCTACCACACACATGATAGATGTTCTCTTAGTACTTATCTTCTCATTTGCTATATTGTTCACCAAAAAGAATTAGCATTCTGTGATGAATGGATGAGATCCTTGAGATCAGGCAAGATGTTTCAAATCATCTTATAAGCATCATGGTTTTTCATTGAAATGCTGGCAACCGTATTTACAAAGTAAATGCTTTTATTCTTTGGCCATTTTTTCTATTAGCAGTTGGAATATAAAATACATTTATTTTATTTATTTTTTTCTTCTTCTTTTTTAAGAAATATATCATCAAAGTGGCAATTAACTGTCTTGGTCTCTGAATGCTGCAATTAGAGGCATACACCACAATATCTGAAAATTTTTTTGTACTTGAATATTGATTTAAATTTTAGGTTTTGAAATCTAAAGTGAAATAATCAGCTGAACTATCATTTACTGCCATAGTGCCTGGCAGAGTGTATTGAGCACTAATAAAGCTTCAGAGAAGTAAGTCTCAACCTGGGGCTTGCCAACATGTTTTATGACAATTTATATGATATGTGTGTGCTTGCCTTATGGGTAGAGTTGAAGGGATTGAGACTGAGGACCTGTGCTACACAGTGTACACAATTTGTAGCTCAGTTGTTAAGCCCTGATGAGGAAAAAAAGGAAGAAAGAACATTGAAAGATGTTAGTGTGGAGAGATGCCCAGGAGTACCTGTAACACAAGGCAGAAAATACAGCAAAAAATGTTTATCTGAGTCATTATGTTCTCCTTTCTTTAATTAGTAAATAACTTTTCTGTGGAAAGCATTAGTGTTATGTCAGAGTCCAAAGGCTGTAAAATCCTAAAGAATCAAAGTCATTGAACAATCAATTTAAAAGAAAATAATTTCACTAGTGAGTATATTTTAGAAAATAAATTGGCAAACAGACTATAGAGACCAGGAGAGGACAAAGTAAAAGAAAATAATGAATACTGAAAAATTAGTTGAGGTTGTTCATGTGTTTGTTGTGAATAGTAAATTAATATAAAAGATAATCAATGTTTTCTAAACTAATACAGTTTAAATTTTGTTAATAACAATAATATCTGCTAAGGAGGAAATTATGATTTATAGATGTTTATATATATACATATATAGATATATATAGGAGAGAGGAAAAGAGAGTCAGAGAAAATTCCTAGTGTTAAAATTTTTCTTACTATAAAATGTTTAAAGTAAAGCGAATTTTCAATTTTATGAATGATTAAAGTCAAAATTAACTTGTGTTTGAAATTTGCCATAAATGAAATATCTATTATATTTCTGATACCTTGACTAAAAGAATTAACTAAATGTTCTAGTTTTCAGAAGCGAAAATATTTATATACCTTGGTGTCTGACAGATGGTCCTTTGACTTGACCTCCACTAGCTTGGTAGAGACATACCTGACATACCTTAGCAAACAATGAAAAAATAGAAGAAAATTAACAGAAAATATATAGCTTCTTTGCCAATCCAGCTAGTGAAAGTACTCTATAGGGTAGGAGTCACAAATAAGACTCACTGTAATTTATACAACATTCTGAGTATTTTAAAGATACTGATCTCTGGATGCTAACTACAAGAACAGGGGTTCCTGTTAGATAGCATTGAGTTGTTCAAACAAAATTAGGTGTCTCTAATGATCAGAAATATCTCTAGGAACAGACTGATGTAAGTTGCTTTCAATGAAGCATGAGATATCACTCATTTTACTCAAAATGTGTAGGAAAATATGTCAATGGTTTATTAGGATTTTATCTAAAACTAACAGAGATATGGAAAACTGGGAGAAACAGTCAGTCATGAAGATGGCAAGAACAAACTAAAAAATGAATTAAAAGCAAAAAGACAACTTTTTTTTTAAAAGAGTAAGAATAAATTTAGATAATCTAGAATTGTAAACTGGACATTATAAAAACATAGACTTATGTGTTAGTAATGCTCTGTTTTCTCAAAATTAAATTGAACCACTACAGTCTGTAGAGCACAATGGTGACTAGAAGCAATGACACCAGCCACACACCTCCTCTATGTGACCACTAATAGTACCTTCTTTCTTTTTCTTTTAGTTTTCAATCATAAGTCAAAAAGAATGGATAAGCTTTACCCCAGGAAAAACAAGAGACTCACATGAATTAACCTACCTAAATAAATTAACATAAGGAGCTCTGTGTAAGTATAAACTATATGAGATAGAAATAGTATTTAATTGCAACAGAAAACTAATAGATATAATCAATTAAAATTAACACATTGTAGCCAGGCACAGCCTTTAATTCCAGCACTTGAGAAGCAGAGGCAGGTGGATTTCTGAGTTTGAGGCCAGCCTGGTCTACAGAGTGAGTTCCAGGACAGCCAGGGCTACACAGAGAAACCCTGTTTTGAAAAAAATAAAATGTCACATCATGGTCTTTGGAATAAGAATGGTATGTATTTAGATGTTTGGAAAGGATTAGGAAAAGATTACTGAGGACATGTGTCACTGGGGATAAGTTTTGTGATTTCAATAGCTCAAGCTACACTCAGTTAATTTAACTCTTTCTGCCTCATGCTATGGATCAGATGTAAACTCTTAGCTACTCCTCAAGTGCTGTCCCTACCTGACTTTGCCATATTTTTCTGCCATGATAATAATGATCTTTCACCTTTGGGACAATGAGACCCAAATTAAATGCTTTCTTTTTTAAGTTAACTCAGTCATGGTGTTTTGTCACAGCACAGAACAGAAACTAAGACAACATAAAAGATTTTGACAGAGTTACCTCTCAGGGTTTCTTTTTTGTTATTACTCTCAAACTACATAAAAATCACTCACTGAAATTTCACATTTTTTTCATTGGATATTTTATTTAAATTTCAGATGTTATCCCCTTTCCCCATCCTCCCACCCAAGAACCCCCTATTCATCCCCCCTCCTCCTGCTTCTATGAGGATGTGCCCCTACCCACATACCCACTCCTACCTCCCCACCCTTGTATTCCCCCACACTGGGGCATCTAGCCTTTACTGGACCAAGGATCTCCTCTCCCACCTATGCCCGACAATTTTTATAGACTATTTTCAATAGGATATTTCCTTGTAACATTGTTAAATGTTAAACCAGCATCAAGTGCTATGGGTATTTTCAGCTACATACACTATCTGAAATACCTTTACATTTGGTGACATATTCAAAATTATATTTAATTTTAAGTTTGAATAAAATTGTCCCTTTTACAGTGGCATCATCACTCTTTCCAGTGGATTGAGCAATTATGAGTCTGAAAGCTACTAACCACTACAATAGCAAACTTGTGGTAGGTTGTCCATGCATCATAGGTTTAGCCCATAGCTATGTGTATATGTGTATTACTGATTTGAGTCAGCAATTTATAAAAGAAAAGAAAATATGAATTTAGAAGAGAAATGTGTTGGAAGGACAGGGTACATTTGAAGGGAGGAGTAGTGGTAGATACATGATGATGATATATTCTACATATGTATGATATTTTTGAAGAACACATTTAGAAAAAATTCAGTGTTTGCATATTTTTGATGAATTATTTTTCTCTCCTCAGAACTTCCCAGAGCATGTTTATTTCCAAGGAGCTGAATTTTGAAATAAGGCCTTTCAATTATCTGTTTTGTATTATAAGTAGGGATTATTTTAAATAAGAAAAAGTATTTTTAAATTAATTTATTTCTTTATTTTAAACTCCAAATTTTATTCCCCTCCCTGTCCACCCTCTGACTGTTCCACATCCCATACATCCTCCCTTCCCTCGTGTCTCTTCGAAGATGTCTCCACCACCACCCCACCTGACCTCTAAACTCCCTGGGGCCTCCAGTCTCTTCAGGGTTGGGTTCATATTCTCTGACTAGACTCAGATACGGCAGTTCTATGCTGTATATGTGCTGGGAGATTCATATTAGCTGGTGTATGCTGCCTGGTTGGTGGTTCTGTGTTTGAGAGATCTCAGGGGTCCAGGTTAATTGAGACGGCTGGTCCTCCTACAGGGTCACCCTCCTCCTCAGCTTTTTCTAGCTTTCCCCTAATTCAATCACAGGAGTTAGCAACTTCTGTTCATTGGTTGGGTGAAAATATCTGCATCAGACTCTTTCATTCTTTCAGGTGCTTGTTGGATTTTTTGGAGAGCAGTCATGATAGGTCCCTCTTTTTTTCTTTTTTTTTATTATCCCTTTTCCCTATCCCCCCAAAAACCCCTATCCCATTCCCCCTGCCCCTGCTTCTATGAGATTGTGCCCCCACCCACCCAAGCACTCCTGACTCCTCACTCTTGCATTCTCCCACACTAGGGCATCCAGCCTTCATGGTACCAAGGGAGTCCTCTCCCACCGATGCCTCGCAAGGCCATCCTTCCATATGTATAAGGCTGGAGCCATGTGTGTTCCCAGGCCGGCTGGTTAGACCATGGGAGCTTTTGTTGGTTGGCATTGTGGCTTTCCCCATGGGGTCGCAAACCCCTTCAGCTTCTTCAGTTCTTTCTGTACCTCCTCCCTCAGGGACCCAATGATCAGTTCAATGGTTGACTGTGATAGGTCCCTTTATGTGAGTACTCTATAGCCTCAGTAATAGTGTCAGGCCTTAGGACCTCCCCTTGAGCTAGATCCCACTTTGGGCCTGTCGCTGGAACTTCTTTTCCTCAGGCTCCTCTCTATTTCCATCCCTGTAGTTCTTTCAGACAGGAACAATTATGGGTCAGAGTTTTAAGTGTGGGATGGCAAACCCCTGTCTTCCTGTTCGAGGTAGGCTCTTTAACTTTCTCTCACCACTGTCAGGCAGTTCATCTAAGGCCCACTCCTTTGAGTCTTGAGAGTATCTTATCTCCCAGGTCTCTGGTGCATTCTGGAGGGTCCCCCCAACCTCCTACCTCATGAGGTTGCCTGTTTCCATTCCTTCTGCTGGCCCTCAGAGCTTCAGTCCTTTTCCGTACCCAATACCAGATCAGGTTCCCCTCCACCCATCCACTTTCTCTTCCTGGTCTCTCCCTCCCCACTTGTGATTGCTTTCTTCTCCTTCCGAAGTGGGACAGACATCATCACTTGGGCCCTTCAGCTTGTTGACCATTTTGAGTTCTGTGGACTGTATCTTGGGTATTCTGTAATTTTTTATTAGCTAATATCTACTTATTAGTGACTACATACCGTGCATGTCCTTTTGGGTCTGAGTTACCTCACTAAGGATTATGTTTTCTAGTTCCATCCATTTGCCTGCAAAACTCAGGATGTCCTCATTCTTAATAGCTGGGTAGTATTCCATTGTGTAGATGAGCTATATTTCTGTATCCATTCTTCTGTCATGAGACATCTGGGATGTTTTCAGCTTCTGAATATCACAAACAAGGATCTATGAACATAGTGGAATACATGCCCCTGTGGTACAGTGGCGAATCTTTTGGGTGTATTCCCAAGAGTGGTATTTCTGGGTCTTCAGGTAGATATATTTCCATTTTTTTTTATACAAGATGAAGTATTTAGTCCCTAAATGGAAGAGGATACAGGAAAATGAATAGTTATACAGGATATATTATATTGCTACGTGAGTATAAAAATTATCTTGACATTATCTTCTATATACCTTAAGAGAAAAGTACAAATTTTAAATTAGGAATTATAAATACTACTGTATGTGCAAATTATGTATTTTTTGCTACCTTTCTTTCATATGTTTCAAAAACAAAGTAACAGTAAGAATATGAAATTCCATGCTTAGTTCCCCACATATTTTGTTATTACGTTTATTTAACAATCATTTACATTATTTTTAAGGAAAAAAAACCAAGGTAACTTTTTAAAAGGCTGTTCTGTAGGAAAATAACTCCTATATCTATAATAAGAAGGACTATAAGTAAAATGCTACCATGGTGACAAACTTCATAGCAGGAACATACTGGCAACCTTTTTAGGCCAGGACTCACTGGAGCACTGAGAAATGTTTTTATTCTTCACCTGCAGAAAAATCCACACCATCTTCCAGAATTAATGGCTGAAGTGAACTTCTCCTATGTCAGTGAGTTCATTCTCAAGGGGATCACGGACCGGCCAGAACTCCAAGCCCCATGTTTTGTGATGTTTTTGATAATCTATCTGGTCACAGTTCTAGGCAACCTTGGGTTAATTGTCATAATCAGGGTTGACTCTCGACTCCACACACCTATGTACTTCTTCCTCAGTCACTTAGCCTTTGTTGACCTCTGTTACTCATCTGCTATCACACCAAAGATGATGGTGAACTTCATTGTGGAGTGCAACATTATCCCTTTCTATGCTTGTGCAACTCAGCTGGGCTGTTTTCTTACCTTCATGATCACAGAGTGTTTCCTACTGGCTTCTATGGCCTATGATCGATATGTGGCCATCTGCAGCCCCCTGCATTATTCAACACTGATGTCAAAGAGAGTGTGCATTCAATTAGTGGCAGTTCCTTATGTGTATAGCTTTCTAGTTGCCCTTTTTCATACAATCATCACCTTTCGCTTGACATACTGTGGGCCTAATATAATCAACCATTTCTACTGTGATGACCTTCCTCTCTTAGCTCTGTCCTGCTCAGACACGCATATGAAGGAAATTCTCATCTTTGCTTTTGCTGGCTTTGATATGATCTGTTCCTCTTCCATAGTTCTTACCTCCTACCTCTTTATCATTGCTGCCATCCTGAGAATCCGCTCTACCCAAGGAAGACGCAAGGCCATCTCTACCTGCGGTTCCCACATGGTAGCTGTTACTATTTTCTATGGTACACTCATCTTTATGTATCTACAGCCCAAATCCAACCATTCCCTGGACACAGACAAAATGGCTTCAGTGTTTTACACAGTGGTGATTCCCATGTTGAACCCCCTCATCTACAGTCTTAGGAACAAAGAGGTGAAAGATGCCTCTAAGAAAGCTTTAGATAAAGGATATGAGACCTTAAAAATATTAAAATTAAGTAAATAATGACACCATATTTTATTATGTATGAGTAGGAAAATAAACCAAATTTTTATTGTAATTTTTCCCAAGCAGTTGAAAACATCTCTCTTACTTTAATAGTCTTAGACATTTTCTCTGAGGATACAAGTAGATCATGGGAATTCAATGTGATAGATTAATTTTCCTGATAGACAGAGTGGTGTACACTTCACATAGTGATCACTAGTGTATAATACAAGCAAAGGAGAGGTATACTTTAGTCTAAGGCCAGAATTCTGAAAATGCCTATGAATCTATTGCCAGTATGGTGAAATGCTACTTTTTATATCCTAAGTTAGCAAATGGGTCAATCTTTAGGAAATATTTAGAACCAAATCCACTGGGAGCAAATGTGGTGTTTAGTGTCAGTTACATGGATATTGTCATGAAAAGCTAACGATAAATCTGTGGAGATTTGAACAATTTTCATTCCATCTAAAGAACAAAACCCACTTGTATTTTCTGCTATCTGCCTAATGCTTAATCAAGTAATACCATGTATTATAACGAAATAAACTACCAGGTTCGTGGAGTTTATTTGCAATCTGTCTAAGTGCATACATGGCCTTATGGATATTGAATACACAAGTTCAACTCTTTATGAACTGTGCAAATTCATAAAACTGTGGTTGTCAGAAATGAAAAGTATTAGATAATTACATTATACTGACTCTAGGTTTTGAAATGTAAAGAACGCTTTCTTTTTTTAGACAGGTTCACATGTATTCCATGATGATTACGTATCATTCAACTTCTGCTCCTCCTACCATGTCCTCTTGAATGCTGTGATTACAGACATGCTGTAAACTGAATCCAAAACTTCATGTGTCCTAAGCAAGCACTTTAACAATGAGAATAATATCCTACAATTTTATATGAAATTTGAATAACATGACTTATCAAAAAGTTATGCTTTCAAATTTGTTTATTTAATTAGAAGTCCTATATGTTTTCATGACACTTGTCTTACATTTATTCAAATATATTTGTAGATCATTAAATGAAGTGAAAATAAGGAACTCAATAGATGTCTACATTCTGTTTGGATATTTCAGCAAAGTAATTAAAGTAGTCAATTGCTCTTGTCCTATTATTTTCCATAATAAAAGATTGCATACTGACAGCCATCCAATAAGGTCAACTTTAAGGCTTTCAACTTGTGGTGGTTATTTCTTCTCTGTACTTACTTTGTAGGTAAGTCAGATATTCTTCTACAAAGTGCTGTCATTATTGTGAGTTCAAATAATTGTCTTTGTGTTTTAGTTATTGTTCATATTATGTTTTTGAGACAGGGTTTCTTCATGTATCTCAGAATAGTTTCAAGTGAGCTATGTGACCCAGGATGGCTTTAAATTTGTGATCTTGCCTGGGTCTCTGAGTTCTTGGGTTATTTTCCTAAGCCACTGTGACTGGCTTCTGGCTTCCAAGTAGGAACATCTGAGGTGTTAGTTGCCTTCATTACTTAATTTTGTATTCACATACTTATATGGATGGAAGAACATAATAACCTCACCTACCACAAACATGAAAAGCAGAACTACACAATTCACACTCTTTGTGTAGCAGATACAAACCTTTGCAATGTTTATGAATAATTTGAAGGACTTTGGTTTTCTTGATTTTTTTTGAATCTTTTGCCTTCATAGAAGTATTGTTCACAGTGATACTTAATATTGGGCTGAAGCTTTTATGATTTATTAGTAACATTCTTTTAATGTTAGCAATAATATCAATGTAAACAACGGTTTTCTTGGGAAATTTTTCAGAAGACTTGGCCAGTATTACTAAGCTAGTTCCAGAGGATGTGAGACAGCCACTAAACAGTTTCTGGAATTTGCCTTTGGTGAATCAGATAAACATGACATGTGGTCCTTTAGTCAAACAATCAAAATTATTATTATTCATTTTTGTTCCAATGTATATTTAAATAAATTGTTAATTTTTACACTCCTATCTATGGCATTAGCTATTTTCTTGTGTTGATATAAAATATTTATTTTAGCATTATTATTATTTATATGCTTGTATCACATGTGATATATGAATATGGGTACATATAACACTTGTGGAGGTTAGGTGATAACTTTTAGGAATCAAATCTCATTAATAAAAACTATACAGTCTGATTTAACAACTAAAATTGTGAATTTTTAGGATAAGATTTGTAGATATGCCTCATTTAATAAGACCTGGATGCTAATTTGCTATTCCTGGTTTTATGTTATAAAAAGTTGCACTTACATATAAAATAACCAAAAATTAAGATTGGATCTAAGATCATTTTTTTTATGTTTTGGTTGTGTTAGGATATCCAGGACTTGCTGTAATGGGGTAGCAGTGATTTGGAGGTGTCATATTTCCCTGGCTTTTTTTGATTGTGTTCTTTTGAGTGCCTTTAGCCATCTAGATGTTTTTTTGTTCCTGGAAGTTCTTGTTGTAGTAGGTTTTGGCAAGGGGGGTAAATCTCAATGGTCCTGGTGTGACAGGCCTCTCATGGGTATCCTTAGGCTCTATGGTTCTGAACCTGCAGTTCTTTGTGGTTCAGGAGGCTCTGATCCAATGAAAGTGGGCAGTGAAGTGGAAGGAGAATGGAGGTCTACATGGGCTAACAGACTGTCAGGGCTGCTTGTCTTGGCCCAGAGGTCTCAGAGAGCAGGGAAGATGGGTGGGGGAAGAGAAGGTTACCTATATGGTTCAGGCATCTGATGGTGTTAGAAGGAAAGGTAGTGGGGGAATGGATATCACCCTGGGATAGCAGGCTGCTCAGGGCAGCTTGGCATGGCCAAGAGGGTTCAGAGAACAGAGAAGATGTATGGAGAACAAATGGAATGGTGAATTATCCCAAAGGCTGTTGCCCATACATGAAACATGCTCTTCTAGATGAGCTGCCTTACCTGGCCTCAATCAGAGAGGAAGCACATAGCTTCACAGAAACTTGAAGTGTCTGGGTAGTGGGATACCAAGTGGGAAGGGACAAAAGCTAAGAGAAGAGGTTGGGGGATGGAGCAAGTATTGTGGGAGGGGTGATCAAAGAGAGGATATAAGCGGGATGCAAAGTGAATAAGTAAAAAAAAGAAATTGAATTAAATTGAAAAATAATATTATCACTTCCCTTCCACCCCTGCCTGGTCCTTTGGGCTGGGGCAGACACAGAGTCGGTCTGCTCCTGTCCTGTGGAGATACTGAATCCTGAGTCATCCAGGAGCCACTGCACTCAGAGCAGCCGAGGAGCCACTGCACTCAGAGCAGAAGGATTTCCAGATCCAAGAGGTGGCCTGAGTCCCAGGAGTTCTTCCACCCAGGAGATTAGGAGCATAAGACCACAGAGACATCTGAACTCTGAGGAGCTCTGCAACAAGCAAGATAACTGGAAATACAGACTCCAATCTTACACAGTGAGGGCAGGTAACACTAGAGTTAACCAGATGGCAAAAGGCAAGTGCAAGAACATAAGCAACAGAAACCAAAGTTTCTTGGCATCATCAGTACCCAGTTCTCCCAATATAGCAAGCCCTGGACACTCCATCACACCTGAAAAGCAGGATTCAGAATTAAAATCACTTCTCATGATGATGATAAAGGATTATAAGAAGGAATTAATTAAATCCCTTAAAGAAATACAGGAGAGTACAAGTAAACAGGTAGAAGCCCTTAAAGAGGAATCACAGAAATCCCTTAAAGAAATGGAAGGAAACACAAAGAAGGAATTAAACAAAAACATTCAGGATCTGAAACTAGAAATAGAAACAATAAAGAAAGTTCAAAGGGAGACAACCATGGAGATAGAAAACCTAAGAAAGAGATCAGGAGTCATAGACACAAGCACCACCAACCGAATACAAGAGATAGAAGAGAGAATCTCAAATGCAGAAGATATCGTGGAAAATATTGACACAGTTGTCAAAGAAAATGCAAAATGCAAAAAACTCCTAACTCAAAACATCCAGGAAATCCAGGACACAATGAGAAGACCAAACCTAAGGATAATAGGTATAGATGAGAAGGAAGATTCCCAACTTAAAGGGCCAGTAAATATCTTCAACAAAATTATTGAGGAAAACATCCCTAACCTAAAGAACAAGATGCCCATAAACATACAAGAAGCCTACAGAACACCAAATAGACTAGACCAGAAAAGAAATACCTCTCATCACATAATAATCAAAACATCAGATGCACAAAACAAAGAAAAAATACTAAAAGCAGTAAGGGAAAAAGGTCAAGTAATATATAAAGGCAGACCTATAAGAATTACACCAGACTTCTCACCAGAGGCTATAAAAGCCAGAAGAGCCTGGACTGACATCATACAGACCCTAAGAGAACACAATTGCCAGCCCAGATTACTATACCCAGCAAAACTCTCAATCACTATAGATGGTGAAACCAAGATATTCCATGACAAAACCAAATTTGCACA
>NW_021604769.1:603912-619651 GCF_004785775.1 Grammomys surdaster
TTTTTCCTTAATATCTCTTAACATCAATGGTCTCAATTCCCCAATAAAAAGACGCAGACTATCAGACTGGATACACAAACAAGACCCAGAATTTTGCTGCATACAGGAAACACACCTCAGTGACAAAGACAGACACTAGCTCAGAATAAAAGGGTGGAAAACAATTTTCCAAGCCAATGGTCCCAAGAAACAAGCTGGAGTAGCCATTCTAATATCAAATAAAATCGACTTTCATCCAAAATTAATCAAAAAAGATAAGGAAGGACACTTCATACTCATCAAAGGAAAAATCTACCAAGGTGAACTCTCAATTCTGAACATCTATGCTCCAAATGCAAGGGCACCTACATACATAAAAGAAACTTTACTAAAGCTCAAAACACACATTACACCTCACACAATAATAGTGGGGGATTTCAACACCCCACTCTCAGCAATGGACAGATCATGGAAACAGAAACTAAACCGAGACACTTTGACATTAACAGAAGTTATGAACCAAATGGACTTAACAGACATCTATAGAACATTTCATCCTAAAACAAAAGAATATACCTTTTTCTCAGCACCTCATGGTACCTTCTCCAAAATAGACCATATAATTGGTCACAAAACAACCCTCTACAGATACAAAAAGATTGAAATAATCCCTTGCATCTTATCAGATCACCACGGACGAAGACTGGTCTTTAATAATGACAAAACCAATGGAAAACCCACTTGCACATGGAAACTGAACAACTCTCTACTCAATGATGACTTGGTCAAGGAAGAAATAAAGAAAGAAATAAAAGACTTTTTAGAATTCAATGAAAATGAGGACACATCATACCAAAACTTGTGGGACTCCATGAAGGCAGTGCTAAGAGGAAAACTCATAGCTCTAAGTGCCTACAAAAAGAAACTGGAAAGAGCACACACTAACAGCTTGACTGCACAACTAAAAGCTCTAGAACAAAAAGAAGCAAATACACCCAGGAGGAGTAGAAGGCAGGAAATAATCAAACTCAGGGCTGAAATCAACCAAATAGAAACAGAAAGAACAATACAAAATATCAATAAAACCAGGAGTTGGTTCTTTGAGAAAATCAACAAGATAGATAAACCCTTAGCCAGATTAACCAGAGGGCACAGAGACAGTATCCAAATTAATAAAATCAGAACTGAAAAGGGAGACATAACAACAGAAACTGAAGAAATTCAAAAAATCATCAGATCCTACTACAAAGGCCTATACTCAACAAAACTGGAAAACCTGGATGAAATGGACAATTTCCTAGACAGATACCAGGTACCGAAGTTAAACCAGGAGCAGATAAACCATCTAAATAGTCCCATAACCCCTCAGGAAATAGCAGCAGTCATCAAAAGCCTCCCCACTAAAAAAAGCCCAGGACCAGATGGTTTTAGTGCTGAATTCTATCAGACCTTCAAGGAAGACCTAATACCAATTCTCTTCAAACTATTACACAAAATAGAAACAGAAGGAACACTACCCAATTCGTTCTATGAAGCTACAATTACACTCATACCCAAACCCCAAAAGGACCCGACAAAGAAAGAGAACTTCAGACCAATCTCCCTTATGAACATTGATGCAAAAATACTCAATAAAATTCTAGCAAACCGAATCCAAGACCACATCAAAACAATCATCCATCATGATCAAGTAGGTTTTATCCCAGGAATGCAGGGATGGTTCAATATTCGGAAATCCATCAATGTAATCCACTATATAAACAAACTTAAAGAAAAAAACCACATGATCATCTCACTAGATGCTGAGAAAGCATTTGACAAAATTCAACATCCCTTCATGATAAAAGTCTTGGAAAGATCAGGAATTCAAGGCCCCTACCTAAACATAGTAAAAGCAATTTACAGCAAACCAGTAGCCAACATCAAGCTAAATGGAGAGAAACTTGAAGCAATCCCACTAAGATCAGGGACTAGACAAGGCTGCCCACTCTCCCCCTACCTATTCAATATAGTACTGGAAGTCCTAGCCAGAGCAATTAGACAACAAAAAGAAGTCAAAGGGATACAAATAGGAAAGGAAGAAGTCAAAATATTGTAATTAGCAGATGATATGATAGTATACTTAAGTGACCCCCAAACTTCCACCAGAGAACTCCTAAACGTGATAAACAACTTCAGCAAAGTGGCTGGTTATAAAATCAACTCAAACAAATCAGTAGCCTTCCTCTACATGAAAGATAAACAGACTGAAAAAGAAATTAGGGAAATGACACCCTTCACAATAGTTGCAAATAATATAAAATACCTTGGTGTGAATCTAACCAAGCAAGTGAAAGGCCTGTATGACAAGAACTTCAAGTCTCTGAAGAAAGAAATTGAAGAAGATCTCAGAAGAAGGAAAAATCTCCCATGCTCATGGATTGGCAGGCTTAATATAATAAAAATGACCATCTTGCCAAAAACAATCTACAGATTCAATGCAATCCCCATTAAAATACCAACTCAATTCTCCACAGAGTTAGAAAAGGAAATTCTCAAATTCATATGGAATAAAAAAAAACCCAGCATAGCGAAAACTATTCCCAACAATGAAAGAACTTCGGGAGGAATCACCATCCCTAACCTCAAGCTGTACTGCAGAGCAATAGTGGTAAAAACTACCTGGTATTGGTACAGAGACAGGCAGGAAGATCAATGGAATAGAATTGAAGACCCAGAAATGAACCCACACTCCTATGGTACCTTGATCTTTGACAAAGGAGCTAAAACTGTCCAGTGGAAAAAGGACAGCATTTTCAACACATGGTGCTGGTTCAACTGGAAGACAACATGTAGAAGAATGAAAATTGATCCATTCTTATCTCCTTGTACAAAGCTCAAGTCTAAGTGGATAAAGTACCTCCACATAAAACCAGGTACACTGAAACTAGTAGAAGAGAAGGTGGGGAAGAGCCTCGAATACTTGGGCACAGGGGAAAAGTTCCTGAATAGAACACCAATGGCATATGCTCTAAGATCAAGAATTGACAAACAGGACTTCATAAAATTGCAAAGTTCCTGTAAGGCAAAGGACACTGTCAATAGGACAAAACGACAACCAAAAATTGGGAAAAGATCTTTACCAATCCTTCATTTGATAGAGGGCTAATGTCCAATATATACAAAGAACTCAAGAAATTAGACTCCAGACAACCAAATTACCCTATTAAAAAATGGGGTACAGAGCTTAACAAAGAATTTTCAATGGAAGAAACTCGAATGGCAGAGAAGCACCTAAAGAAATGTTCAGTATCCTTAGTCATCAGGGAAATGCAAATCAAAACAACCCTGAGATTCCATCTCACACCAGTCAGAATGGCTAAGATTAAAAACTCAGGTGATAGTAGATGCTGGCGAGGGTGTGGAGAAAGAGGAACACTCCTCCATTGTTGGTGGGACTGCAAGATGGTGCAACCACTTTGGAAATCAGTGTGGCGGTTCCTCAGATGCTCGAACATATAACAAGGACATATGCTCAACTATGTTCATAGCAGCCTTATTTATAATAGCCAGGAGATGGAAAGAACTCAGATGTCCTTCAACTGAGGAATGGATTCAAAAAATGTGGTATATTGACACAATGGAGTATTATTCAGTTTTCTAAAACAATGAATTCGAGAGGTTCCTAGGTAAATGGATGGAACTAGAAATTATCATCCTGAGTGAGTTAAGACAATCACAAAAGAACACACATGGTATTCACTCACTGATTATTGGATATTAGCCCAGAACCTTCAAATGCCCAAGATGCAACTCACAGGCCACATGAAGCTCATAAAGAAGGAAGACAAAGTGAGGGTGATTCGGTCCTTCTTAGAAGGAGCAACAAAATACTCAAGGGAGCAAATATGGAGACAAAGTGAGGGACAGAAACTGAAGGAGGGGCCATCTGAAGACCATTCCACCTGAGTATCCATCCCATGTGCAGTCACCAAAGGTAGATGCTGATGTGGAAGTCAGGAAGTGCATGCTGGTAAGAGCCTGATATGGATGTCTCCTCAGATGTCTTCAAGAGTCTGACATATTCAGAGGCAGATGCTCACAACTAGCCATTGAACTGATAATGGGGTTCTCAATGGAGGAGTTAGAGTGAAGACTGAAGGAGCTGAAAGTATTTGCGGCACCATGAGGAGAGCAACAATACCAACCAACCAGAGCTCCCAGAATCTAAACCACCAGCCTGGGAGCACTTAGGGAGGGATCCAGGGCTTCAGCTGAATATGTAAGAGTGGAAGGCCCTGCTGGGCATAGGTAGAAGAAGAGAACCTTGACCTCATGAAGGCTGGATGCCCCAGGGGGTGGGGATTTTGAGGGTGGGGAGGTGGGAGTGGGGGGGGTAGGTAGAGGTTACATCCACAGAGAAGAAGGAGGAGGGGTGAGGGGATAGGGGGTTCCTGGGTGGGTGGGGGATGGGGTAAGGGGACAACATATGAAATATAAATAAAACATCCAATAAAAAAATTTAAAAAAAAAATTTCTTCCAAAAAAAAAGAATATTATATACTACTCAGGCCAATAAAAATAATAACAATCATGAGTGTTTTAAGAAATAAATATGTTAATGAATGAAACCTCTTAAGGAATTGTTCAACATTAGTTTGTTATTGTTAGAAAAATGGAACATCCCTAATCAATTTTCATTTAACAATTTAATTTATTTTGTGTGTATGTGTGTGTGTATATTTACAGGCAAAAAGTAGACTATCTTTAACACAATCCAGAATAGATATTTATTCATATTTATATTAAAATAATGCAATTTATGTTTGATTTTCCACTTGTAAATTGTGTTTCTTTTAAGTTTATTGGGTAAACCCTGATAGGATCAGAGCACTTTATGGATGATATGTATTTAATTATTGTTTTCAAAATTTTAAAATACCTATAATAATTCCTATAATAATAACATATTGATATTTATTGACTTGTTGATGTTTAAAATATAAAACATTTATCAATTAACTCATTAGTTTATTCTGTTTGAAATAATAATTTTATTGATTTTTTAAAAACTGGTTAATTTTATTTTACATGTATGTGTTTTGCCTGTTTTGTCTATCCAGCATGTATGTACCTGGAGTCTGCAGATATCAGAAGAGAGAAGCAGACTTTTGAAACTGAAGTTCTGAATGTTGTGAGCTCTCATAAGAATGGGAAGAACCAAACCCATATCCTCTTTAGGCATATACCTTTAGGCATCACAATAACAGCTAAGACCCTGGCCACTGTATCTGAAACATACTGGTAGTAAATGACAGTTAAATGCAGAGAGTGGTCTACCTTCTATGTGATGTCTTATCTGTTTATTTTCCTTCCAATTGGCAATGAACAGATTGAGATGCTTCACAATTGCTCTTCCAGACTCAGGTTCATATTTACTTTTGAAGAGACATAATTTAAATCTAGCTTGGAGATGAGGTATCCTACAGCATCATACACTAAAAAAAAAAAAAATTCTTTGATGACTAAGTTTAGCATGATCTTCATCTTCAGTTGTGTCTGCGTATCTGACAAATTTGCAAAACTATGGTCAACACTAGGCATCCCTGCTTCTAACTACATTTTTATCCTGTTCCCTATTCTTTTCTTTATTGGATATTTTATGTATTTACATTTAATATGTTATCTCATTTCCCAGTTGCTCCCAACCCAGAAAACCTCTATCCCATCCTCCCTCTCCTTGCTACAATGGGGGTGAATCCACATGCACCCACCCACTAACACCTCCCTGCCCTGGCATTCCCCTACACTGGAGCATCAAGCCTTTACAGGACCAAGGACCTCTCCTCCCTTTGATGACAGAGAAGGCCATCCTATGCTACATATATAACTGGAGCCATGGATCCCTCCATGTGTACTCTTGAGTTGGTGGTTTAGTCCCTGGGAGTTTTGGGGGATCTGGTTGGTTGATATTGGATTTTTTGTTTGTTTCTGTTTTTGTTTTTTTTGGGGGGGGGTATTTATTTATATTTCAGATATCATCCCTTTTTGCCATTTTCTTTCCCTAGAAAACCCTTATCCTATCCCCCTCCTCCTTTTGCTTTTACACCATTTGATTTATATAAAAGTATATAAAGAAGTTCAGTTCTAGGTTGAGAAACTAGCAATACAATAGTTGAAAATAGTCAAGGATCAAGCAAGGCAATAAACACAAATACTCAAAAAACAAGCAAGGCAAAAAACAAAGTTCTGTAATCACTCCTGTGATCATTGTTTCTAAGGGCTTATTAGGATGACCAAAATATCTGGGCCCAGTTCCCTGTCCTAGCCCACAGTCACTTTCATGTCTGAAGCCTACTTCTTTGTTCTAGCCAAGTATTTAGATTCCTGCCTGAAATTACTTCTTTGTTCTAGCCTAATATTTAGATACCTGCCTGAAATTACTTCTTTGCTCTAGCCTAATGTCAGATTCCTGTCTGAAGCTCACTCCCTTGTCCTTGGCCAATGTCCTATTCCTGCCAAGCAGCCCATTTCCTTGTCCTTGGCCCATGTCAGATTCTTGCCAAGCAACCCCAAAAGCTCTCTACATCTCTCCCTTTTTTATTTCCTAAACAAGACTGAGCCTGTCTCAGGTCATTCTGACAAGAATGCCTTCCTTACCCATTGCGGAATATGCATTATCAAAAGCAACGAACTGTCTTAAGTTGGTAAGGCTCTGTGCAGAATCTTACCCATCCTTGGCTTGTCAGCCTGTTAAATTCATAACTTTGTCTGGGGGGTCCATTTTTAGTTTCAAGCCATGAAACTTTGGCTGCCAACATGTTGATATTGTTAAAGAGAAGCTTTAACATGATGGACAGGAATAAAAGTATTCCCAGGACAAAAAGGGTTAGCATGATCAAGCTATATATGCCATTCTAGAAGCTTGACCAAAATAGAAATACTGACCTCAGGCCATGGGTACTTTTATCAGCAGTATGTGCCACTTCAACACTCAGCAGAACAGCATACTTTAAATTCATAAGCTCACTATGCAAAGTTAAAACATCCAGAGAGGTGTTAGAATTATGCCAAATGCACTGCAAGTGACTTTAAACTTTTTCCTAATTATAATGACTACCACTGTAAATTTTAGAACTATCAAGAATCCAATGATATTTGGCATGACACTTGAGATAGCTCCTTACGCGTAAACTTTGAACCTCCTTCCAATAATTTGAATAAGATAGAGAACATCAATCCATTGTTCCAAATGCCTATCTAAATCCTCTTGTATATTCAACACATTAGTAACATTTTTTTGATAAGACAAATAAAATGATCCAATAATTAAAAAAAAGAAAGAAAGATAATGGAACTGGCTCTCACAGTCGAGCATTTGACACTTTTTGTCAGCATTTTAATATTACCCATGTTACTCAGATTTCTTATAATTGTCAAGGACAAGGGACTGTGGAAGGGGCCCATGGAATTTTAAAATAATATCTTCATAAAATAAAAAAGGGGCAGGTGTATCCCCATATACCACAAATTTATTTAAATCATGTTCTTTTTATTTTAATTTTTTTAAAAATTTGGATGCCAAGGAACTTTCTGCTGAGTGTCTAGTATATTACAAGTAGGCATACTTATGCATAGGTGAAAGAGTAGGATCCACTTAATGGCATATGGCATGATCCTGATCAGGTATTTAGTATGAGGAAGAGGGTATGTTTGTGTTTTTTCTTCTGGATGCTGAAGGAGTATGGTGATGACCAGAGTTATGGGTGATACATGCTGATGCTTGGACAAAGAATGATGCTGAACTGTGAGCTTGCTGAGCGCCCTGACAATGGTGATGGGAAGCTATATTGGACATATATTCTGGACTCACCTTTGTTTCCATAGACCCCAGATGGGACAAGCTGCCTTGCATTAAGTTTATAGACCTTGCAGAACAGAGAATCAAAAAGAGAAGTTACAATGACTCTTGTATTTTTCTTAAATGTGACCAGTTATTCAGACTCAATTATGGACTGGTCTACAAGTCAATTGAAATTGATATTGGAAATAACGGTCTTCATTTTGAAGACTGGTTCTGGACATTTTAAGATACATATTTGAAAGTTAGCTGCAGTTCTCTATGAGATAAAGTTAGGACAGGATCTGGATTTCAAACAAGTGCTAGTACATGTGTTAAGGCTCTTTTAATTGTCAAGCTAAAATTACTTTTGTTTCTTCTACAGTATTTAATGTAAGTTGCATTGATTGTTCACTTTCTAATTGTCTTAGTGTGTAGAAACCAGGCATGTCTGTTACAGAGGTCTATCAACCAGCTTTTGTTTTATTGCCCTGAGTATCATAAAACTTTGGTATTCTGAAAAATGCTTGCAAATACTGGAAGAAGTGAGTTAGGCTTTAAGCAGAAAAAAAGAGGGTAGTGGGCTTACTTATTGCTGATATAACAGCTTTAAGTACATTAATTGCTAGCACTACTGCTTCTGCAATTGCTTTGACACAAGAAGTTAAGATAGCTACTTTTGTTAATCATTTAGCAAAAAATGTTACTAACATGTTGGTTGAAATTGTTGTTCTTTCTATGGGGTTGCAAACCCCTTCAGCTCCTTCAGTCTTTTCTCTAACTCTTCCATTGGAGTTCCAGTATTCAGTCCAAAGACTGTGAGCATCTGCCTCTATATTTGTCAGGCTCTGGCAGAGCCTCTCAGAAGACAGCTATATCAGGTTCCTGTCAGCAAGCATTTCTTGGCATCTTCAATAGTATCTGGGTTTGTTGTCAGCATATGAGCTATATCTGCTCAATTCAGCATAGATTTTAATCATGTAATGACTTTAAAACAGGAAGAAAATGCTAATTTATACTAAATTTATTTTGACTTTCTCCTATATGCAAAATAAGTATAACTAAGACAGTTGTGATGTGTGGAAGGACATCATAAACGCTAATTTATCAACCTCTACTTCTTTCATGTAATGTTTCAGACCACATGAATAGTACCTAAGCTCATACAACTGCATTATCTAAACCAAATTTTGCTCTTGGTTTGCCATTTTATCCTTTCCCGGTTGTGTAGTTCTTAAAAAAAAAAAAAAAAAAAGTAGCCTTGCAATCAGCCGTATTCTCTGTGTATTCAGAGCTGAGATAATAATGATCCAACACTTTTCATTTTGACCAAATTGGACAAATATGCACATTTCCTGGCTTATTACATACTCTATTAGCCTTGTGCTATTTTAAATATCTCTTATACTGTTTACCTAGACAGTTTACAGACAGAACTACCTTCTCCATGGGACTACATTAAAAATAAATTTTACTCCTGCTTTTTATCTCTTACCTCTGTTGCACACCAAACACAGCAGGTGTTCAAACCATGTCTGATAGAAATACATCCAAACCCCTGATTCTGGCCTTCAAGTTAGGATTCTGGAAACTTCCATAATAGAACTAGAGGAAAATACACTATAGCTGCTTAAAACTTAACCTGCATTATTTTACAAAATTAAATCCAATCCAATTTCTTTCAGTTGCTAGATTGTTGTGGTAATTATTAAATTACCACAATTAAAACAATTAAAACTGTCCTCCGGTTCATCCGACTATCTAAGCTGCAGTGGCTCTGCCTAGCCCAGCTGCCATGTTTCTCAACCTGAGGCCATGTGCATGTTGCAGCTAGAACCGGCCTGCCAGAAACACCAGCCCTGCCACCCACTAGATGCCAGCATGAGAGATGGCTCTGCCAATCTTTCAAGCTGTCTCCGCAAGACAGGGCATTGCCCAGACCATTCTGCCATCCATGTGGGTCAAGTAAGAGAATAAGACTCTAATTCTTATATATTAATCAAAGTCTTTATATGTTTGATAATGATTAATAACAAGATGCTCATACAAAGAGAGTCATATCCCAATTAGCTAACCTAATTATAAGTTTATAAGTTGTTCCCCACGAGTGCTCTCCATACCTGTGTGGTTCTTCATCCTCCTACATCTCTGCCCTCTCTAGCTCCTCCTCTTCCTTTTTTCTCTTCCTCTCCCAACTCTTCCTCTTCCTCTCTTTACTCCTCCCACTTTAGCTCCTCCTACACTAGATATTTGAATGTTAGTGAATAATACAATACTACTATACAAGCTACTTTAAGTACTTTCTCTACTGGCTATTGAAAATATTAACTTAAGACCCTTGCAGGTCTGCTCCCATGAAGACACCATATCCTGAACCTTCCTAGAGCAGCTGGTAAGAACCCTCCCCCCACAACCCTATGCCCCAGAACTTTAACTGGGAGCCTCAGGCACTCTAGACCCATCACCCACCTAAACATCGATCCTCCAGGAAAACCACTCCTTTTCCACCCCTCTCTTGGTCCTTTTGGCTGGGGCAGACACCTAGAAGATCTGCTCCCATGAAGACACCATATCCTGAACCTTTCTAGAGCAGCAGGTAAGAACCCTCCCCCACAACCCTAAGCCCCAGAGCTGCAATCCACCCAAACTCCACCCCTCCATAATACCACTACCCTACCACCCCTTGTTTGGTCCTCTTAGCTGGGGCAGACACCTAGCATGTCTGCTCCTGTGAAGACACCATCTTAGAGCAGTGAGAGAGCCATGACACACGGAGCAGCTAGGAACAACTGCACTTAGCACAGCAGGATTTCAGGATCCCAGAGGCAGCCTGAGTCCCGGGAACTCTTCCACCCAGGAGCTCAGGATCACAGGATCACAGAGACATCTGGATTCTGAGGAGTCCTGACACAAGCAAGATAACTGGAAAGACAGTCTCCAGGCAGAGACAGTGAGTGCACGTAGCACTAGAGTAAACCAGATGGCGAAAGGCAAATGCAAGAATATAAGCAAAAGAAAACAAAGCTACCTGGCATTATCATAACCCAGTTCTCCTTCCATAGCAAGCCTTGGACACCTCATCACATCAGAAAAGCAGGATTCAGATTTAAAATCACTTCTCATGAGGATGATAGAGGACTTTAAAAAGGACATAAACAACTCCCTTAATGAAATACAGGAGAACACAGGCAAACAAGTAGAAGCCCTTAAAGAGAAAACACAAAAAATCCCTTAAAGAAATGCAAGCAAACACAACCAAACATGTGAAGGAAGTAAACAAAACCATACAAGATCTAAAAATGGAAGAAGAAACAATAAAGAAATCTCAAAGGGAGACTACTCTGGAGATAGAAAACCTAGGAAAGAAACCAGGAATCATAGATGCAAGCATCACCAACAGAATATAAGAGATAGAAGAGAGAATATCATGTGCAGAAGATACCATAGAAAACATTGACACAAATGTCAAAGAAAATGCAAAATGCAAAAAACTCCTAACCCAGCAAAATCTAGGACACAATGAGAAGACCAAACCTAAGGATAATAGGTATTATATAGATGAAAGTAAAGATTCCCAAATTAAAGGGCCAGTAAATATCTTCAACAAAATTATACAGGAAAATTTCCCTAACCTAAAAAAAGAGTTGTCCATGAACATACAAGAAGACTACAGAACTCCAAATAGACTAGACCAGAAAAGAAACACCTCCCTTTACATACTAATCAAAATATCAAATGCACAAAACAAAAAATACTAAAAGCAGTAAAGGAAAAAGACAGATCTATAAGAATTACATCAGACTTCTCATCAGAGACTAGAAAAGCCAGAAGATCTTGGAGTGATATCACACAGACACTAAGAGAACACAAACCAAGTAAGTGAAAGATTTATATGACAAGAACTTCAAGTCTCTGAAGAAAGAAATTGAAGAAGACCTCAGAAGATGGAAAGATCTCCCATGTTCATGGATTGGCAGGATTAATATAGTAAAAATGTCCATCTTGGTGAAAGAAATCTACAGATTCAATGCCATTTCCATTAAAATCCCAACTCAATTCTTCACATAGTTACAAAGAGAAATTCTCAAATTCATTTGGAATTACCAAAACCCCAGGATATCGAAAACTATTCTCAACAATAAAAGAACTTCTGGAGGAATCGCCATCCCTGACCTCAAGCTGTACTACAGAGCAATAGTGATAAAAACGGCATGCTATTGGTACAGAGACAGGCAGGAAGATCAATGGAGTGGAACTGAAGTCCCAGAAATGAACCCACATACCTATGGTCACTTGATCTTTGACAAAGGAGCTAAACAACTGGTGGTGATTCAACTGGAGGACATCATGTAGAAGAATGCAAATTGATCCATCTTTTCAACTTGTACAAAGCTCAAGTGCAAGTGGATAAAGGATCTTCAAATAAAACCAGATACTTTGAAACTAATAGAAGAGAAGGTGGAGAAGAACCTCAAGTACTTGGGCACAGGGAAAAAGATCCTGAACAGAACACCAATTACTTATGCTCTATGATCACAAATTGACAAATGGGACCTCATAAAATTGCAAAGATTCTGAAACACAAAGGACACTGTCAATAGGACAAAATGGCAACCAACAGATTGGGAAAAGATCTTTACCAATCCTACATCTGATAGAGGGCTAATTTCCAATATATTCAAAGAACTCAAGAAATTAGACTCCAGAAAACCAAACAACCCTATAAAAATGAGGTACAGAGCTAAACAAAGAATTCTCAACTGAGGAAACTCGAAAGTCTGAGAAGCATCTAAAGAAATGTTCAGTAACCTTAGTCATCATGGAAATGCAAATCAAAACAACCCTGAGATTCCACCTCACAGGAGTCAGAATGGCTAAGATCAAAAACTCAGGTGATAGTAGATGCTGGTGAGGATGTGGAGAAAGAGGAACACTCCTCCATTGTTTGTGGGATTTCAAAATAGCACAACCACTCTGGAAATCAGTCTGGCGGTTCCTCAGAAAATTGGACATAGCATTACCTGTGGATGCAGCTATACCACTCCTGGGCATATAATAAGGACATATACTCCACTATGTTCATAGGAGCCTTATTTATAATAGCCAGAAGCTGGAAAGAACCCAGATGTCCTTCAGCAGAGGAATGGATACAAAAAATGTGGTACATTTATACAATGGAATATTACTCAAAAAATGATTATTCAAAACAATATTAATTCAAAACAATATTAATCAAAAAACAATGATTTTGAGAAATTCTTAAGTAAATAGTTGGAACTAGAAAATATCATCCTGAGTGAGGTAACCCAATCATATAAGAACACACATGGTGTTCACTAATTGATTATTGGATATTAGCCCAGAAGCTTGTAATACCCAAGATTCAACTCACAGACCACATGAAGCTCATGAAGAACGAAGACCAAGTTTCTTTCTTAGAAGGAGTAACAAAATAATCAAAGGAGCAATTATGGATACAAAGTGTGGGATAGAACCTGAAGGAGGGGGAGTCTATAGACCATTCCACCTGGGTATCAATCCCATGTGCAGTCACATAAGGTAGACACTGATTTGGATGTCAGGAAGTGCATGCTGACAGGAGCCTGATATAACTGTCTTCTTATAGGTCTGCCAGAGCCTGACATATTCAGAGGAGGATGCTCACAGCTAACCACTGAACTGATCAAGGGGTTCCCAATGGAGGAGTTAGAGAGAAAACTGAAGAAGCTGAAAGGGTTTGCGGCCCCATGAGGAATGCAACAATGCCAACCAACCAAAGCTCCCAGGGTCTAAACCACCATCCTGGGAGCACTTAGGGAGGGACCCATGGCTCCAGCTGCATATGTAGGGAAGGATGGCTGTGTTGGACATAGGTGGGAGAGGAGATCTTTGGTCCCATGAAGGCTGGACACCTAGTGTGGGGGAGTTTGAGGGTGGGGAGGTGGGAGTTGGGGGTTTGGTGGGAGCACATCCTCATAGAAGCAGGAGGAGGGGGTACGGGATAGGGGATTCATGGGCGGGGGGCAAATGGGGTAAGGGAATAACATCTGAAATGTAAACAAAATATCCAATAAAAAAGAAAATATTAACTGAAGCACCCATTTAAATCAATTATCCTGAAACAATAAAGAAAAAGAATTCACTAAATATGGCAGGGTATTTTCCATTGTAAATATGAAAACTAAAAATAAATTATATTTTATCAATCAAATATTTGCTAAATATAATGACACTGGCTTCTTTCACTTCCCGCTGATGAATGAACTATATAGTTTATTGATTGGAACTTAAAGCATTATTTGAAAATACTATGTGAAAATAATATGCAATGTATGTGAATGTATGTGCATATTTGGATGTAGAGGAAGACAGTGGATAATATTCTCACTTGTCATCTCATATTTTGAACTTGATTCTCTCACTAAATTCTTAGTTCACTCACTGTATAATATAACAGGATACCTCCTGTATCTGATCTCTATGTGCTGGAGTTAAACAGATATAGTTACATGCTGATGTTGTTTTTAGCGTGAGCAATGAGGATTTGAAGTAAGATCCTTACTCTTGGGTAGCAGGAACATTGTTCACTTGATATAGCATTTAAAACTTTGCACACTCTTTTACGTTTTTACTTTGTTTATTTTGAAGGGAAGAATACAATTTCTAACTACTTCACAACAAATACTTACACAACTACTAGAAACCAGGCAAGAGAAATCCTTGATATGATAGCATGGTAATTAAAAAACAGCCAGAAATATTTTAAAAACTCTTACCAACTTAATACTTCCATATTCTCGACATAGTGAAGTTGAAATACAATACTAAAGATGTTGATCTAGTGAAATGCAAGCTGAAGTATTCAATACATACACACTTCAGAAATAGACTCTAATTCTATATACTATATTCGTGGATATGTGACTTATATACAAATATGTATAAAACTTTATAAATGATGTGTACATACAATTAAAAATGAAGATGAGCTCTACTTAAGTTAGGATAAATTTTGACAGAAATGAACGTAGATCACCAATAAAGCTCTTGTAGATCATGTGCAAGGCTCTCAATTTCAGCATTGCATACACACAAACAAATGTATACATGCATAAATGCACACATATACACATGAAACTGAGCAAACACACAACCATGCACACATATATGTACACATACACAAACATACACATAAACATATGAGTACACACATATACATACATGCACACATGCATACAAACATATAGCACACATGTAAGCATACATAAACATATACATGAACCTGTCCCATTCCAATGACTCATAGAGGTGAGCATTAATGTTGGAATTCTAGCACTCGGAATTTTCACTTGAAATAAGACAAAATAAAATATTTTCTGACAACTACCTAGAATTTCTGGAATAAGGGATGATAAAAGACAATTTTTGAGTAAATCGCTTCAGGGCATTTTTAACCTCCTGATTTCTTAAGCTGTAGATCAGTGGGTTTAACATGGGAATTACTACCACATAAAACACAGAAGCAATTTTATCTGTGTTTAGAGAATGGCTTGACTTGGGCTGCAGGTACATAAAAATGATCGTCCCATAAAATATGGTGATTGATGTCAGGTGGGATGCACAAGTGGAAAAGGCTTTCCTTCTTCCTTCAGCAGAATGAATCCTCAGGATGGCAAAAACAATAAAGACGTAAGAAATAACCACAATCACCAGAGAACAGAGTATGTTGAAGCCAGCAGTGATTAGCATCATCAGCTCTTTGACATGAGTGTCAGAACAAGCCAGAGCAATTAAGGGAACATCATCACAGTAGAAGTGGTTGACAACATTAGCACCACAGAAAGACAAGTGGAAGGTTGCCACTGCATGTGCCAGCCCCACAGTGAATCCATAAATGTATGTGCTGGCGATGACCTGAAGACAGAGCTTCCTAGGCATGAG
>NW_021604769.1:624651-651143 GCF_004785775.1 Grammomys surdaster
TCCTTTTATCTTACTGGCAGATGTTCCACAAACTGTCCACTTCCCCTGAATCCTTTTCAGTTTGCTATGTGAGAAAGATCACTGTATGTATATAGGTTTTGTATAGCTATATTTTGTCCCTGTACTCATCTCCATAAATACATTCATTATAATATAATTTTTTTCAGTTTTCGTATTAGGTTAAAATTTGTACAAAGTCTCCCAAGGCTTCCCTGCCATGAAACCCTCCTCTTTTACACTCACCTGCTAGGCTCTTCTCCTTACTCTTCTAGTCATAGTTATAAGATGTGGTGTAGCTAATTTTCTTTCATTTATTTGTATCCTGTGTTTTTTACTGTTCTTGTGCTGCACATGAAAAGAAAATATCAGTGTTCCAAGATCTTCATTTTTTCCAATTTTGATTAGCCTAGAATCCAGATTCATGGAAGGGTAACACCATTATAGTCTTGGCTCCTTCTTCAGGTTTCTCTTTGAAAATACCCTACTAACCAGCTCTAAATCATATCAAGTCAACAACAGGAATAATCCAACACAAATCTCTGTTTATTATAGTCTGACATTATCTCTCAGCAGTTCAATGAATTGTTCTTTTCAAGGTTATCTACAGCTTCCTTCTTGCCAAATGCAATCTGGTTTTTTATTTGGCTTATGTGAAGCATTAGGCCATCGACATCACCAATCACAGTGAATACTGTGACTATTTTGCCTAATCTTCACCCAAATATCTGCATTTTCACTTCTTTCTCCTAATCTTTATATAGTGACTTGTTTTCCCTTATTTTTGCTGAAAGTAATACACTTACCTTCATATACAAATTCATATTATATATGTTCATTCTTTTAAAGATGTTCATATATCACTAGGGGACATTGGTGAATCAAAAGTAGATTTCTATGATTAATGTCTTACCCAATTGCTGACATGTAATTTTCAATTCTTATATTCCACAGGTGCCTAGAGTTTACATATATAAATTCAAAGAAGTGTTAAATTAAAAATAGTCCTACCTCAATATTATACACTGGAATGCACAGAAAAAATTCTGCTAAGCTTGGTGTGACTTCTGAAATATATCTACTTCTATGAAGAAAACTTAGTAGTTGAATGTGACTCATCATTTAACATGTAATGATCAATAGAAACACATAATAAAAGGTTAGACATCTTCAACAAATGATTAAAATGTTTGCTTCTCTAAATCCTTTTTGCCTACTTAGCTTCCTTTAAATGCTTACTCTATAAATGCCACTCTTTAAAAGTTCCTAATAGTTTAATCTGGTATACCTTGAAGCAATCTGTATGTCAATCTGTATTTATCAGTTCTTAATTTTTCTGGCTATTTAAATGTATTTCATAGATGACTTTGCACTATTCAATGGTTTTGTGAATTACATAATGCTAAGTAAATTGAGCTGGAAATATAATGATGTTCCACAAACATGATTAATTTGGCTACTGTTGATCTGTTGGGACCTAATTTTTAAAATAGACAAAACAACACACTAAATCTTAGATCAGTATACTGATCTCAGGTGTAATCAAATGTTAGAAAACTAGGACTGTTTTCTTTAAAATATGAGAAGTAACACCAGATAAAATTTGTATTTTGATTACTTTCTTATGAAGTTTAGTTTTTACAACAAATATTTTTTTACAAACTAGACATACGATATAAAGCACAGCTGAATGGCATACACAAATAAAATCATACATTTAACTCTTCACATAAAGCTCATGATTGTGGTGAGATGACATAGAAGTTATAACAGATGTTAATAAAACTAGGTGGTTGAAGAATAGGTACATACAGTGTGAAGACTGTAAATACTGCTTTTCTACATGAGGTAGTCTCTTCAGGTTCCATACCCCCACTACTATGTGTCTCAACTAAGGTCACCCTCTTTGACTCCAGGGAGCCTTCCCCATCCCAGGTCTCTGGTACACCCCCATCCCCTACATACGATCCTGACCCTCTCACATTCCCCTCTCCGTACCCTCTCACACCCTGTTTCCTTTCTCCATCTGCCTCCTATGACTATTTTGGTTCCCCTATAAGTTACATCTAAACAGCCTTCCTTGGGCCTTCCTTCTCGTTTAGCTTCTATAGGTCTATGGGGTATACCCTGGTATCCTGTACTTTATGGGTAATATCCACTTATATGTGCGTAAATATCATGAATGTTCATTTGGGTCTGGGTTACCTCAATCAGGATATTTTATAATTCCATGCATTTTACTGCAAAATTCATAATTTCTTTATTTTTAATAGCTGAATAGTATTCAATTGTGCAGATTTGCCACATTTTTTGCATCAATTCTACAGTTGAGGAACATCTGGGTTGTTTCCAGTTTCTGAATATTACCAAGGAATCTGCAATGAATATAGTGGAGAATGTGTCCTTGTGGTATGGTGGAACATCTTTTGGGTATATGCTCAGGAGTGGTATAGCTGGGTTTTCAGTTAGAACTATTTACAAATTTTTGAGAAACTGCCACATTGATTTTGAGTAGTTGTATACGTTTATACTCCCACAAGCAATGGAAGAGTATTTTCCTTTCTCCATATCTTCTTCAGCATGTGCTGTCACTTGAGTTTTTTATCTTAACCATTCTGATGGGTGGAAGATGGAATCTCATGGCCATTTTGGTTTGTATTTTCCTTATGACTATGGAGGTTGAACCTTTCTTTAAGTGTGTCTCAAAAGTCCTCTACTGTGAATTCTCTGTTTAGCTCTGTAGTCCATTTTTAATTGGGTTATTTGGTCTTTTGGAGTCTAACGTCTTAAGTTTTTTTTTAATGTATTATGGATATTAGCCCTCTTTCAGATGTAGAATTAATGAAGATATTTTCCCAATCTCTAGACTGCCATTTTATCTTATTGACAATGTCCTTCAACTTATAAAAGCTTTCAGTTTCATGAGGTCTCATATATCTAATTGTGGATCTTTGAACCTGATCCATTGGTGTTCTATTCAACAAATTGTCCCCTGTATCAATGTTTTCAAGGCTATTTTCCACTTTCTCTTCTATTAGATTTAGTGTGTCTGATTTTATGTTGTGGTCTTTGATCTACTTGGACTTGAGTTTTATAAAGCCTGATAAATATGAATCTATATTTACTCTTCTACATTCAGACATCCAGTTATACCAACACCATTTGTTGAAGATGCTCTCCCTTTTCCATTGTTCTGTTTTAGCTTGTCAATAATCAAGTTTCTGTAAGTTTATGGGTTTATTTCTGTGTCCTTGATTATATTCTATTGATCAACCTCTAGGTTTCTATACCAATACCATGTAGTTTTTGTTACTATTGCTTTGTAATACAACTTGAGATCAAGTATTGTAATTCTTCCAGAGTGCTTTCATTGTTTAAGATTTGTTGGGTATCTTGTTTATGTTGCTGGTGTTGCTATTGTTGCTTTCCCATATAAAACCGAGAATTGCTCATTCAAGGTCTGTAAAAAATATATGTTGGAATTTTGTAAGAATTGCATTGAAGTTTTAGACTGCTTTTGGTAAGATGGGCCTTTTTCATTATGTTAATTCTAACAATACATGAGCATGGCAGATCTTTCCAACTTCTGATTTCTTAAATTTCTTTCTTGAGGGTCTTGAAATTCTTATCATAAAGGTCTTTCACTTGCTTGGTTAGAATTACATCCAGACATTTAATATTATTTGTGGCTATTTTGAAGGGGATTTATCAGCTGTCGAAGTTCTCTAATAGAGTTTTTGGTGTTCCTTATATATGCTATCATATCATCTATGAATAACAATACTTGAGTTTATTGTTTCCAATTTCCAAGCTCGTGATTGAATGTGGTAAGAATGTTTGTTTTGTTGTTTACTATTATTATTTATAACACTGCTGTTATCTTGCTTTTGAAAGGCTCTATTTCAAATTTACTAATTGTAGTTTATTAAACTCTTTACCCATGCAAAATCATTCAATATTCTAAAACATTCCATAAGAAAAGTAATTCTTTTACTTAATTTTAAAATTGTGGAAATATGGATTTTTTCCAAAATCTATCAATTGCTTTTGATTTTACAATGTCAGTTTTCATAGTGACAGTGACTAAAATACTTCATTTTATTATGATGTCTTCAGTTGTAGCATTCATATTTGCTTTAAAGGAAATATTTAATTCATATGTTAGAAAGTGTTCCTTCGGGACTCTAATAAAGACACTTCTTGAAAATCCACAGTATAATTTATACAGCTTGTCTTCCACTGAGGAAAACACACAAAGGAACTGAATAACTTCAGGGTACTTCAGGAGAGTTTGAGAACTACAGGTTCCTAGGAAATAATGAGTCACAAAGACAACTTCAGATTGAGCTCACTGGAAACCAAGCTTATTTCTAAGAAGGAAATTCAGATGGAGTTTTGGTACCAATGTACCAGTCCATCCTACTGAGTACATCAATTTCCTATTAGAAAGCTTCATCTTTAGTGAACTATGATAGTAAACAAAGTCAAATTATCTTCTGTGTTTCATGTCTTTACTGCTTTTCTAACATATCTGTTTTGCCCAATTTACTACTTTTTAATCCACTGTCTCTGTCTTTATAGCTGTCTCTGTCTCTTTCCCTTCCTTCCTCCTTCTCTTTCTCTCTCCTTCCCTTCCTCCTCCTTCTGTGTGCTGTCTCCCTACCACAAACATGCTTTTTGAATGACCTCAAGTTAACTGGATGACCTCTTAGAATTTATCTAAGAGGAGTCTGACTGATGGCTCATTAGGTAAACTGCTTGTTATCAATCTTAATGGTCTGAGTTTAACTCCTAGGATTCACAGCTAGAAGGAGAAAAGAGATTCTTGCTATTTATTCTGTTATCAATGTGGTATGTAACATTCATCTGAAAATACACAAATAGAAATAGGTAGAAGATAGATAGATGGATAGATAGATAGATAGATAGATAGAGTACAAAATGTGTTTCTTGGAACAAAAAAATAAGTTTGTATAGGTGAGCATGTTGACAATGTTGACACATAAATGCATTCCTAACCCACAGAAAACTGAAGCATGTGACTCATGCATTTGCTGTTAACTTTAGCTGCCAAACAAGGTTTAAGCTAAAGAAACAATAAAAATTAGTAGTAGATAGATGAGGGATGAATGACAAATATGAATTTTGTGTGGAAAAGCAGACAAAGGTAGATTTTACCAAAAGAAAATAGATGAGAACAACAGATCCTAACACACTCTGCAGTGGATCATTTTCAGAAAGAAAATGAGACTATGGAGATAATTTATTTTCTTAAAAATATTGTACATATAACATTCATATATTTGACTTGAACTCCTCTAGCCTGGTAGAGGCATAGATAACCCCAACATACCTTAGAAAACAATAAAAAAAGTAGAAGTAATTTAACTGAAAATATGGCTTAGACTTGTTATCCAATCCAGCTAGTAAAAGTGCTCTACAGACCAGAATTCACAAACCAGACTCACTGTACTTTGTACAACATTCTGGGGATTTTAAAGATGGTGATCTCTGGATGCCACTTCCAAGAGCCGGGGTTCATATTAGATTTTGTTGGGCTGTTCAAAAAGAAAATAGGCAACTCTAATGTGCAGGAAAGTCTATAGGAAAAACTTGCAGTAAGAAAGTAGAGGAATGGGTACAGAAAATGTGGTACATTTACACAAGAAAATACTACTCAGCTGTTAAAAACAATGACTTCATGAAATTCTTAGGCAAATGGATGGAACTAGAAAGTATCATAGGTGACGTAATATAGTCACAAAAAGTCACACATGATGTGCACTCACTGATAAGTGGATATTAGCCCAAAAGCCTAGAATAGCAAAATACAATTCACAGACCACATGAAGCTCAAGAAGAAGGAAGATCAAAGTGTGGATGCCTCAGTCCTTTTTAGAAGGGGGAACAAACTACTCATGGAAGAAAATATGGAGACAGAGTTTGGAGCAATAACTGAAGGAAAGGCCATCCAGAGACTGACCTATCTGGGGATCCATCCCATATACAGATACCAAATCCAGACACTTTTATGGATGCCAAGAAGTGCTTGCTGACAGGAGCCTGATATGGTTGTCTTCTGAGAGGCTCTGCCAAAGCTGGACTAACACAGAGGCAGATGCTAGCAGCCAACCATTGGGCTGAGCACAGGGTACTCAGTGGCAAAGTTAGAGAAGCTGAAGGGTTTTGCAACCCCATAGGAAGAACAATAATATCGACCAAACAAACTCCTCAGAGCTCCCAGGGACTAAACTACCAACTGAACAGTGCACATGGTTTGACTCATGGCTCCAGCCACATATGTAGCAAAGGATGGCCTTATCTGGCATCAATTGGAAGAGAGACCCTTGGTCCTGTGAAAGCTTGATGCCCCAGTGTAGGGGAGTGGGAGAGGGTGGGGAGGTGGGAGTTAGTTGGTGGGTGGGTGAGTGGGGGAATACCCTCATAGGAGCAGGGGTGGGGAGACGGGATAGGGGGTTTCCGGGGGGGGGGTGGACTGGAAAAGGGGATAACATTATAAATGTAAATAAAAAAGTATCTAATTTAAAAAAAAAATAAAAGAAGCTTAAGAGAGTGTGGAAGGAGCAGTCAGGCTTCTTCTTACCACGGGACAGAACAGGTCTTTATTTTTTTTTAATAATTTATTTATTTTTTTTAAATCGTAATTTATACTCATTCACACAGGGGTTATAAACACAAAAAGGCAAGATATGGGGAAGGGAGCATGACACTGGAGCATGGGTATTCAGGGAGAGTACAGATATCTTTCAGAACAGGGTATCAGCTGGGTGAGGATTCAGGAGACAGGTCACTATGACTCTGCCTATGATTCACTTGTCCTTTTCTTAGTTGGTGATATCTGCCAAGCCTACCTATTTACAAGGTCTATGACTACTCAGGCTGGTAAATTGTCACAAAAGTTGCCTGTTTACAATAGCTTATAGCCATCTGTTTCAGTGTTTATCCACAGAGACCCAAGACTTGGTGTTAGTATACATGTATGACAGGCCTATTGCTGATTTTAGGCCTATGGCTGATTTTAGGCCTTCAGTGTATAAGTAGGGATGCCCCTGACATCTCCTCCCTTCTCTAAGTACAGAAGGGCTGTGGCAATTCTAATCTTTCGAAGGCGGGGATAGAGGCCTGACCTACAGTAATTGAAGGGGACCTTGTAGTGGCTCTGGTCCCCCTGTCATTGTCCAGTGAGGCATGAGGGTCATACCCGTCCCGATTTTTTTTTTTCCTGGAGAGGGGATACTTTTGACATCAACCCTTATGCAGTCAGGCTTGTCCCTCAGGGAACCCAGAGAGATATTTTTAAGTTTTATTTATACTCTCTTGCAGGGCTTAGTCTCACACCCTAAGCAAGAATTCAGATTGGCAGTCAGAGGGGATTCTGGATGGCCCCTCTCTGCTTGGTCTGGGGCAGAAGTCCCTTCTTTTAAGTTGGGTGGAGATGGGTTTTGGGAACATCCTGGATAGAGTAACAACCTCATCTTGAGTCTCATAGTCCTCCATAGCTAATTTATGATAATGTATCTGAATAGGTTTTGCTACCAAATTATTTATCTGTTGTTTCACAGAGTTAGTCAGCAGGTATTTTCTTAATAGCAAGGCAGGCTTAGTATTACTAAAGAGAACAAAACTTTCTTCTTACAGACTTCGGTTTTATTCATTTAGCAATAATAGTGTTATTTTTCTCTATGCAATAAATGTCAGAGTTCATTTTTCATCAAAATAACAACAATAACAGTAATAAAAGCTCCAGCTTTTAACTAAGAAATTTATTGGATAAAGAGCTAGGTTTCTGTTATTCTCTAGCAGTCAAGCCATAGCTAACTTACCCATCAATGTGATCAGAGACCTGAGAAGGATGTATTGTAATTTTCTGAGTCTGACGTGAGGCCCTGATAAATCAGTATTTTGCTGTGGCATTCAATAATCCATCTCTGTTTACCTGAAAAAAAAGGAAGAATGAAAGTTGAAATGAAGCATGAAATATCACTTATTTTGCACAACATTTGTAGTAAAATATGTCAGTGGCTTATATGGATTTCTTTTAAAAATTGACAGAGGTGGACAGGCTGGGAGAAACAGTCAATCATGAACAGGACAACTGAAGAACAGATTAAGAAATAAACTGGAAGCTACAAGAGACCTGTAGGGACAGAAATGGAGAGGAGCCTGAGGAAAAGAAGGTCCAGGGACAGGCCCAAAGTGGGATCCAGCTCAAGGGGAGGCCCTAAGACCCGACACTATTACTGAGGATATGGAGTGCTCACAAAAAGGGACCTGTCATGACTGTCCTCAAGCAGGCAGACTCAACAAGCAGCTAAAAGAGTCAGATGCAAATATTTGGACCCAACCACTGGACAGAAGCTGCTGAACCCTGTGGTTGAATTAGGGGAAAACTGGAAGAAGTTGAGGAGGAGGGCCACCCTGTAGGAGGACCAGCAGTCTCAATTAACCTGAACTCCCAAAATCTCTCAGACCCTGGACCACCAACTATGCAGCATACACCAGCTGATATGAGGCCTCCAACACTTATACAGCAGAGGACTGCTGGGTCTAGTCAGAGAAGAGACATCTAACCCTCAAGAGACTGGAAGCCCAGGGAGTTTAGAGATCTGGTGAGTTGAGGGATGGGGGATGGGGACATCTTCATAAAGACAGGGGTGCAGGGAGGAGATATGGGAAATGGAACAATAGAAGGGTGGACCGGGATGGGAATAAAATCTGGAGTTTAAGATAAATAAATAAATTAATTAAATAAATAAATAAGTGATAAAAATAAGACTTGCTTTAGATAATCTAGACTTATAAATTAAACACCATAAAAATTATGTATTTATATGTTAGTATTGTTCTCTTTTATCAAAATTAAACTGAAAGTAGAAGCCACTATTGTCTGTGTAGCAAAATGTTGACTATAAAAGTGACTCTAGCCACACCAATGCTATACTGACTCCTCAATGTGACCACTAATATTACCTGCTTTCCTTTTCTTCTCTTTTTCAATAGTAAATCATGGAGAATGGACACCCTTCAGCCCAGAAAATAATTTCACATGAATTCACGTACCTAAATAAATTTACATAAGGTGCTAAGTATAATGTAAGTTAGGAATAGTACTAAATTACAACATCAAAAAATTAATAGATCTTACCATTTAAATTTAACACATTGTGGTCTTTACAATGAGAATGGTCCTCACTGGCTCATGTATTTGAATATTTGGCCTACAGTTGTTAGAATTGTTTGGAAACGATTAGAATGTGTGGCCTTTAGTGAAGCGATATATCACTGACAATAATCATTAAGGTTTCAATTGCTCTAGGAATCTCAATTAACCATCTCTCCCTCGTGCTTGTGGATAGACTAGAAACTCTGCACTACTGCTCCAGTGCTATGTCTGCCTGACTTGGTCATACACCTGCCATGATGGTCATGGACTCTAACCCCCTGGGACATTGAGCCCCCAAATAAATGCTTTCTCAGCGATGGTGCTTTGTCATAGTATAGAACAGAATCTAAGACATCATAAATGAATTTGACAGTTACTTCTCAGGATTTCTTTTTTATTATTATACCAAACTTACATCAAATCACTCACTGAAACTGTGTATATTGTTATGTCCTGTCTAAAATTGGGTATTTCTATGAAACATTGTTAAGTGTGCAATCAACATCAAGTGTTATGGATATTTTTAGGTATTTAAATACATTAGCACATATTTATGGAAAACACACATATGTATGTATATATAATTTAGAATAGTTTATATAATGTACTATCTGAAATAAATTTACATTCTGGTTGATATACTTAAAATATGTTTAATTTTAAATTTGAATAAAATTGTCCCCTTTGAGCAATTATCAATATCTGAAAACTACTAGCCGCTACAATAAGAAGCTTTTAGAAGATTGTCTATGCCCCAGAAGTTTAGCCCATAGCTATAAATGTATGTGTATCCCTGATTTGAATCAGCAAGCTATCAGAACAAGAAAATATGCATTTGGAGGAGAGCTCTGTTCAACGACAGGGCAAATCTGAAGGAAGGGAATAGTTGTAGATACATGATCAAGATATATTCTACATATGTATGAAACTTCTGAGGAATACACTTTTAAATGTCCAGCATTTGTACATTTCTGATCTTTTTTTTTACATTTCTACAGGATAAAGTGGTTAATCTCTAAGTGGAAGAGGATATAGAAAAAATTACCTATAAAAGATATAATATTATAATGAGATAAGAATATTAAAAATTATCTTTTGAAATTATTATCTATATACCTTATGTGAAAACTATACATTTAACATTAGGAATTACAAATACAAGTGTATTTTCAAATTATGTATTTTTTTGTTGAAAATATAGTAAAAATATTGGTTTCTTTTTTTTTCATGGTAATGTGTTTTATGTAGATTAGGAAACTTAAAACACTGTTTGAAAATATGTTCACTAACACACACATGCAACGAATTTCAAATTCATCCAATGTTTAAAGATGTACAGTGAAGTAACTCCATAATGTTTGTGTGTACATGTATGTTTGTGTGTGCCTCTGTCTGTGTCTATGTATGTGTGTGTGTTTGTATGTATGCGTTTCTGTGCACTGTATGCGCTTGGGTGCAATGTTATATCAGTATTATAATGATATATGAATACAATAATTGTATATAAATATTATAATGATATATGGATATTAAAAATTATCTTGACATTATCTTCTATATATCTTATGGAAAAAATATAAATTTAAAATTAGGAATTATAAATACAATTGTATGTGCAAGTTATGTTTTTTTTTTTTTGCCACCTTCCTTATATATGTTGCAAAAACATAGTGACAGAAAAATGAGAAAGTTCATGCTCAGTTTCCCGGTAAGTGGAGGTTCCCTAATTGTCTCTTGGTGAGTCAATAAAAGCAACAGAAACCAATCACTGGACAAAAGGTAAGGTGGGATTTCCCAGCTGGACAGAAAAGGGAGGGAATGCAGAGAGGATCGGGTTTTGGACCTGGCTTTGAAGCAGATAGGACACTGCAGACATGTATAGTGACCCTGAGGTCACTCGGGGCACCAATAGTTTGTAGCCTCTGCAGGTGGCTGCCGAGGCTGAGGATGGGGCAGGATATTCTTGGCCTAGCCTTTGAGTTATCTAGTCACTTTTAAAATAACCAAGTCTCTAACTTTTTTCTTCCTCGTGACTAAAGGGAGGTGGGTGAGACTACCGTTGCCAGCACCAGGCAAGGAACAGAGACCTGAGTGGTAGCCATAGGATCTGGGCGAGACGGCTGTTGCAAGCACTAGGCAAGGAGCAAGCATACATCTTTAAAATTACACACAACATTGCCCCACATATTTTTAACATGTTTATTTAACAATCATTTCCACTATTATTAAAGATAAAAAGCTTCTAACTCTTTAGAAAGCTGTTCTGCATGAAAATGACTCATCTCTGTAACAAGAAGGAAGGATTGTCATTAAAGTGAGTGTTTGTTCCCAGAGTGACATACTTTCAGAGCAGGAACACAACTCAACCTTTTTCTGCCAGGACTCACTGGAGCACTGAGAAATGTCATTTTCCTTCTTCACCTGCAGAAAAGTCCACATCTTAGTGAGTCAATGGCTGAAGTGAACACCTCCTATGTCAGTGAGTTCATTCTCAAGGGGATCACAGACGGCCAGAATTTTAAGTCCCATGTTTTGTGATGTTTTTCACAGTCTATCTGGTCACAGTCATAGGCAACCTTTGGTTGATTGATTATTGCCATAATCAGAGTTGATTCTCAACCCCATATACCTATGTACTGCTTCCTCAGCCACTTAAGACTTTGTTGACCTCTGTTACTTGTAGAAAATGAAGAGTGTCAGAAAATTACACTACACTGATACTGGGTTTTGAAATATAAGTAGAATGTTCTTTTGAGACAGGTTCATATGTAGCTCATACTGCACATGTACTCATTACATAGCCGAGAACAACATTGAACTTCTGATCCTCCTACCAGCACCTTTTGAATTCTGGGATTACAGGCATACCAGAGACTGAACCCAGAATTTCATGCATCTTAAACAAATACTCTACCACGGAGAATACATCTCCCACAGGTTTTTTTTTCACATGTAATTAGAGAAAACTGGTTCATCAAAAAGCTATGCTTATAAATTTATTTGTGCATTCATTTAATTAGAAGTATTTTTTTTAGTTTCCATGACATTTATTTTTCTTCCAATTATTCTAATACATTTGTAGATCATGACATGAATTGATAATCAGTGACTCAATAGATGTATTCATACTGTTTAGCTATTTCAGAAACATAATTTATGTAGTTGGTTAATCTTACGCTATTATTTTCCATTATGGATGATTACAATCTGACAGCCATCCAGTAAAGTAGACCTCTAGGTTTTCAACCTGTGGTGGTAATTTCTTCCTCTATAGTTACATTGTGCATTAGTCAGGCATTCTTCTACAAAGTGCTGTCATATTTTGAGATCAAATAGTTCTCCGTGTGGTTTTGTTGTTGTTTGCATGATTTTTTTTTTTTGAGGCAAGGTTTCTTCATCTATCTCAGAATAGTTTCAAATGGGCTATGTGACCCAGACTGGCTTTAAATTTGTGATCTTCTTGCCTGGGCCTCTTGGATTCTGGTCTCAGCTTCCATGACTGGCTTCTGATTTTTAAGTGGGCACACCTGAGCAGCTGGTTTCATTTATTACTTCAGTTTGTATATACATATTTATATGGTAACAAAATTAAACTCACCTGCCACAAACATGAAAACCAGAACTACAACAATTCACATTCTTTCTACAGTACATACAATGCTTATGACTAATTTGATAGACTTTGGTTTTCTTGGTCTTTTTGTATCTTTTGTCTTCCCAGAATTATTGTCCAGGTTAATACTGAAATACTAGGCTGAAGCTGTTATATGTATTAATAATTTTGTTCTTTTAATGTTAACAATCACTTAGCAGTATAAACTAGGGTTTTCTTAAGAAATGTTCCAAAAGATTTGGGCTACTCAGTAACCTTATATTAATAAGATAGTTCCAAAGCAGGTGAGATAGTCCCTAAATAGCCTCTGGAATTTGTCTTCTGAGAATAAACTACACTTAACATGTGGTTCTTTAGTCAATCCATCAAAATTATTATTATGCATTTTTGTTTTATTGCATATTTAAATAAATTCTTAATTTTTATACCCATGTCTATGGCATTTGTGATGTTCTTATATCAATATAAAATTATTATTATTATTATTATTAGTAGTAGTAGTAGTAGTAGTAGTATGTTTGTATACTGACCAGGGCAGCCTAGTCAGTCAACAGGTCCTCTAGTGCAGGAGAGAGGATTAAAAAGAAAAAAGACTATTAGACAACATTGTAGCATGACCCCAGCCAGTTCTGAGGCTGAAGGTAGGTTTATTCTTTCTCAATCTGCTTTTATATCATTTTAATTACATGCAAGTATTAAGGTCAGTTCTAGGTTGAGGAAGTAGCAATACAATAAATGCAAATAATCAAGGAACAAGTAAGACAATAAACAACGCCCCATGATCACTCCTATGATCACTGTTCTAAGGGCTTATTAGAATGACCAAAATATCTGAGCTTACTTCCCTGTCCTAGCCTAAAGTCATATTTATGCCTGAAGCTGTTCTAACCTAAGATTTAGATTCCTGTCTGAAATTACTTCCCCGTTTTAGCCTAAAAATAGATTCGTGCCTGTACTTACTTCCTTGTCATGGCCCAGTATCAGATTCCTGCTGGAAGCCCATTTCATTGTCTTTGGCCAATGTCAGATTCCTGCCAAGCGGCTTCAAAAGTTCTCGACTGTATATGCATGTACATGTATGAATATAGGCGCATATTTTTGTGGGAGGTATTAGGAAAAACGACAGCCGCTTGGCTGCCAGCTTTTAGTTCCCACACTAATGGCGGCACCTGCAGTGCAAAGATCCCCCACCGGCTCTTGGTTCTGGTGCCTTTTTGACAGAAATGAGCATTACTGGGGGCTGGGTACCTTGGCCCAGCTGAGTGTTCTCATCTCAACAGGCTTTCTGGCAGGCCAACGATAGTCACTGTTAGTAATCTGTTAAACTCCACCTCCACGGTTACCTGGCAATAGTCAGGTATGCTTCTCCCCACAGTTACCTGGCAACAGCAGGTAGGCCTGCCCACTATAAAAGGGGCTGCTTGCCCCCTCTTCTCTCTTGCTCTCTTCCTCTGTTGGTCCCTGCCTGCAGGCTCTCTGTCCCCTCTCCCTTCCCCCTTCCCTTTCCCCTCTCTCCACATGGTCATGGCCGGCCTCCACTCCTCTACCTCTCAGCTCTCCCTCCTATCTCCTGAATAAACCTCCCTTTGTGGAACCATTTGGTCTGCTGTGATCTGTTACAAGCCTCGCGACAACCTTTCAGTCACACTCCACGGTAGTCCACCCCATGGTCAGCTGCTACACCACCCAACAACCAAGTAAATCGAAACTCTTGAGCTTAAAGATTAACCAATGGATTTATATATTAGTAAATGCTCAATACACAGAAGCTCACACAATTAGAATTGTTATCCCAATTACTTAACCTTGATATGAATATCTACCGGAGACTGCTAGAGACACATGACAGTGACTTCCATAGCCATCTTGCCTCCCCTCCTCTCTTTTTCCTTTCGTCCTCCTCTCTCTTCCTCTCCCCCAAACTTTTCTGCCTCACCTTCCCTTCTACTGCCCAATCACCAGCTCTAGCCTTTATTTTACAAATTAAGGTGGGCAGAAGGTTCACAAGAAGTCACTTGTATACTTATTCACTACTCCTCTGCAGCCCCTGCCAGGAACGAGAAATTAGCATCAGAATACAAGACCAGGGCTATATATAGCCTTGTAGTCAGCCATCTTACCTGAGTATGAGATAATGAGTCAACTGTCTTCACTTTCAGCAAACTGGTCAAATATGTACATAAACTTCCTGACTACCTGTTCTATTAGCCTTGTGATATTTAAAATATCTCCTAAACAGTTTTCCTAGGTTGTTTCCAGACAGAAATATTTTCCCAATGAGGCTACATTAAAAATAAAATTTATTCCCCCTTTTTACTACTTGTCTCTGGTTAAACACTGGAAGCAGCAAGTGTTCAAACCAAGTCTATTAGAAATCTATCCAAATCTTAATTCTAGCTTTAGAACTCTGGAAATGTCTGTATAAATCTATGCACTATAGAAATACACTGTAGATATTTAAAACGTATTCTTCATGATTTTACAAAACGAAATACAATCCACGGTTCTTTCAGGTGGTAAATACACGGGTGTTAGTGAATAATACAAACTACTTTAAACGTTAAATACTTCTTCACCAAGCTTCTAAAAATAATTAACTGAAGCATCCCATTTAAATGAGTAATCCAGATGCGATAAAGAAAAATAGATGTGGAATTATAATTCACTAAATAAGGAATTATAATTGAACATCTGCAAACAAAATAATGCCTCTCATTTTCACTAATCATATCTTTGCTAAGCACAATAACACTGGTCTCTTTCTGTTCATAGCAATGAGTATTTTATGTAGATTATTTTAGGGAACTTAAAACAGTATTTGAAAATATGTTGACTAACAACCCTTTGCAACAACATTTCTAATTCATAAAATATTTAAAGATGTATAGCAAAGTGACTCCATTATAAATGTGTGTGTGTGTGTGTGTGTGTGTGTGTGTGCACTATATGTGTTTGGGTGCAATGTATGTGAATGTACATGCATTTGTGGAGGAACAGGTTACTATCCTCTCCCTCTTCACCTTATATTTTAAAATCATTGCTCTCACTGAATCCAGAGTTTATTCACTGGCTCAGCTAACTGGGCACAATGACTCCTGTCTCTGCTCCTCATGTGCTAGGGTTAAACAGATACACTTACATGCTGATTTTGCTTTTTAGTATGAATGCTGAGGAGTTGAACTAGGATCTTTACTCGTGGGCAGCCAGAATATTGTCCACTGATATCTATCTTTTTGGTCCCTTATCATTTAAAAATTTAACATACACATTTATGATTTCATTTTGTTTATTTTAAAGGGAAATTACCATTTCTAACTGCTTCACAATTAATCATTACACAACTACCTACAATTCTTGATATGCTAATATGGTAATTAAAGAATCAGAAATAATTTAAAAACTCTTATTACACTATTACTACTTCCAGATTATCTTGTATTGTTGAAATATAAGATAAAAGATGTTAATCTACTAAAATGCAAGCTGAAGTGTTCAACACTGTACAGATTCCAGAAGTAGATCTAACTCCATATACTGTATTCATGGATATGAGAAATATACAATGTGTATAAATGTATTTAAATTATACATACATAAAATTGATGATGAAGACATGCTGCAACATTGGGAGAAATTTTGACAGATATGTACATACATCACCAATATAACTCTTGTAGATCATGTGTCAGGCTCTGAGTTTCAACATGGGCTATACACAAGCACACACACACATGCATATATATATATACATATATATGTATATAAATATATATGCACACATATACATAAAAAACCACTAGCAAGCACAGAAACATACACATGCATATATATACATACATAGTCATTCATGAATATACAGATGCACCCACATATATGCATACACATACATAGACATGAACCTGTACAACTCAAATGAACCATGGCTCTCTATATGAATGTTGGAAATGGCATTCAGCATATTCACATCAAATAGGGCACAATTAAATATCTTCTGACTACTATCCAGATACTTTGGATTAATAGACGATCAAAGATAATTTATCAGTGATTCTCTTTAGGGAACTTTTTACCTCCTGATTTCTCAAGCTGTAGATCAATGGGTTTAACATGGGAATTACTACCACATAAAACACAGAAGCAAATTTATCTGTGTTCAGAGAATGGCTTGACTTGGGTTGCAGGTACATAAAAATGATCGTCCCATAAAATATGGTGATTGATGTCAGGTGGGAAGCACAAGTGGAAAAGGCTTTCCTTCTTCCTTCAGCAGAATGAATCTTCAGGATGGCAAAGACAATGAAGACATAAGAAATAACCACAGTCACCAGAGAGCAAAGGGTGTTGAAGCCAGCAATGATTAGCAACATCAGCTCTTTGACATGAGTGTCAGAACAGGCCAGAGCAACTAAGGGAACATCATCACAGTAGAAGTGGTTGACTACATTAGCGCCACAGAAAGACAAGTGGAAGGTTGCCACTGCCTGAACAAGGCCCACAGTGAATCCATAGATGTATGTGCTGGCGATGACCTGAAGACAGAGCTTCCTAGGCATGAGGACTGCATAGAGGAGAGGGTTCCAGATGGCCACATATCTATCATAGGCCATGATTGACAGCAAGAACATTTCACAAACAACAAATGTGATGAAACAGCACACTTGAGTAGCACATGCATAGAAGCTTATACTTTTGACTTCTCGAAGAAAGTTTATGATTGTGTTTGGAGTAACTGAGGATGTATAACAGAAATCAACAAAAGCCAAGTGACTGAGAAAAAAGTACATGGGTGTGTGAAGCTGAGGACTGACTTGGATTAACATAATCAGTCCTAGATTACCAAAGACAGTAGTTAAGTAGATGACTAGAAACACAGCAAAGAGGATGACCTCAAGTTCTGGGTCATCTGTCAGTCCTACAAGGATGAACTGATACACTGCTGAACTGTTACCTTGAGCCATAGACTGTACAAGTGTATGCTACTAAAGAGCTGTCACCAAATGAACTCATTCCAAATGATTGTCTTCCTTTGGATATAATCATGCATAAAAGAAGAGCTAATTCTGATTAGCTGATCTTAGGTTGAATATCTTCTTACTGTGTCTGGTTTTATAGCAAATCATTTTTCTTGTCTAGAAGTTCCAAAGTATGAATCTGCAAGGAATTTATTATGGATAGAAAGATGGCCTTTCATAACTTTGTATAAATAACTTTGTATAAATTCATATACTATTTCTTTCATAGTAAGCGATAATTGAATATTAATTGTATATAATATATTAAATTACTCTAATCAAGTGTATATTTTCTTAAATTTCCAGTTCTTCTTCTTTAATATATTAATTAGATTTAAAAGTTTTTAAATATTGACTTTAGAAACAGATTAATGACTCTCGACATATTCTTAATTACTTCTTATGTATGTGGCATATTGTCAAGGCAATTTTTAAATTAAAAATATTATTTTGCATAGCTATTATTCTCAGATTTTTTTAGGCATTATACAGCAATTTCAAATTAAATGCAAGGGATGAATACACAGACATAATAATATATAGATATATATCTATGATATAACTCATGTGTAAACATCATATCATATATACCATATATATACCATATATATAATTACAGTTATAATTATATAATTTAAATGTCATTGCCATTATAAAATACGTTTAACTTTTTTAGAAAAGTGAAAATTATTTATCATATGCTTCCTATACCTGAACAGAAAGGAACAACTTGGAACATCTTTTTTTTTTTAATTAATCTTTTTTGCGGGGGTTGTTTGTTTGTTTATGTTTTTATTCTTTATTTTTTTTTACAGTTCAGTCTTTATCCCCCTCCAGGTCTGCCCTTTGACTGTTCCTCATCCCATACCTCCCCCCCCCCCCGTCCCTGTGCCACCTGCATCTCCAAGAGGATGTATTCACCCCCCACCACCCACCCTACCACGCTTCCCCACTCCCTGGGGCCTCAAGTCTCTTGAGGGTTAGGTGCACTTGGAACATCTTTAATGATCTTTTAAATGCAGAAGTGAATTCCCAATTCTTTAAAATGAGGCAAGACTATTCAAATCACAGTGTATTCAATCACAGCAAGAACTCCTAATATTCAGAAGCAAGAATGTCCAAGATTTTGGCTAGCCAAGCTAGCCGAAAATTTTGTAAAAAAATTTTTTTTTAAAAAAAGGTGAACTTATGGTCTATGAAAGATCTTACCTTAACATAATAAAAAGAATAGAGATAGACAAAGGCATCTCAATCTCATATCTTGTTTGGCTTCTCAATGAGTGTTGACTAATAAACTGCAAAATCACCATTATATGCATGGAACACACAAACACACATACACACCACCACCACCATCAAATAGGCAAAGTCCAGAGTTTTCAAGTTTCTTGGCTAGATTATTGTAAAAAAGATTCATCATATATGGCTTCAATTATCTCAATTTAAAATTGATAAAAATATTTTCTTTCACTGAGGCAGTAATTTCACTGTCTCCCCGAGGCAAGTCAGTTACCCATAGTGGGTGGAAAGAATAAAAATTCTTCATTGTTATGTCATATAAATCAAATTTAGTTCTCTATCATATGGAAAATGTTTGAAGCTTAATCTGCAGAAGTCTTCTGTAGTCTAATAGGAATTGTAACTATAGAAAATGAAATTATTTTTAAAATGTTCTGGAATCTTCTATCATAGCCTTGATAATTTCTAAACTGTAATCATTTTCTTTCCTCATTCTCACATTTTTTAGTAGTTTCACTGTAATTGTGGGTAACATGTCTACCTTTGGCTTGATATTAACAACTTCTATATTTTCAATCCTAGGATTTTCCTTTACAATTGCTTCCTTTCAGACTAGTTCTCTGTTTCTTTCCAAAGTCTCTGTATATGTTAGGTTTTGCAATAGGCTATACTCATCCATTGTTGTGATAGGAAGCATTATTTTTCTTATTACTTAATTAATAATTATATTAATAGATTAGTTAAATAATTAATAAAGAAGTTAACTAATTGATAGATTATGCCACACTGACTCTTACTCAGATGTTTTATGACTAACTCTTGGTTGCTGTTTCCACTTACCTTTTTTGGGTCAATTATTTTTCCACAAGTCAATTGTCCAGAGCTACACAACTCTTCCTTAAAACAAGTTTCTTGATATCTTCATCTGACCAACCTCTTTACCACTATATCCGACCTTTCCATTTCCACAGCTCCATCTTGAAATTTGTTTGTCTAAAAAATAATCAAATGAAAAAGTTCAAAATTAAAATATTAATATATTTTCATAATGCTAGTTCTTTCTCTTTTTGCCTCAGCTATGATAGTATGCATTTGTTCATTTGCTTCTACTCATTCTTTCAATTCCAGAAATTAAATTTTAATTAGTTTTGTCTCCTTTATTCAGTGTTTACTCTACAAGTCTTAAATGTATAATTTATTACTTTAAGTACTTTTTCTAATATTTAAACCTTCTTTTCCTCATTCCTTAAAGATTTTCAAATTTTTTGGCTTTGACATTCTTTTTGAATTACCAGTAATATTATTTCATATTTGCCCAAAAGTGAGCTGTTCTCAACTGTCTACCTCCCATATTAGTCATTGTCAGATCCTGGTTATTCATTCCTGTCAGTTGTGCCTCAAACTGTCTACTTCCCCCTGAATTCTTATCACTTTGGTGTGTGGGAAAGATCAGTGTATGTATATAGGTTTTGTATACCCATATGTTGTCCCTGCACTCATTTGTATGAGTATTATTATAATTTATTTCAGTTTTTGCATTAGCTTAAAATATGTGCAAAGTCTCCCCCGGATTCTCTGCCATGAATCCCTTCCCTTTTACACTCACCTGCTATGTTCTCTTCTTTACTCTTCTAGAATTAGTTATGAGAAAAAGCCAGTGTAACTCATTTCCTTATGTACATTTGTACGCTGTATTTGTTACTTTTCTTTTCCAGTACATAAAAAGAAAATATCAATGTTCAAATCTCTTTCTCATTTTTCCCATTTTACTCAGCCTGGAAACCCAGTTTATGAAAGAGTATCATCACAACAGAGATGGATATTTCTTCTTCAGTTTCCCTTTTGAAATATCCTAGTAACCAGCCCCAATCTAATCAAGTCAACAATAAGAATAATCCACCACACATGTCAGTTTATTATAGTGTGACATTTGTTCTCAGTAGTTCATGACTTATTCTTTCCAAGGTTATAAACAGTTTCCTTCCTCCCAAAAACAATGTGTGTGGTTTTTTTTTTTTTTTAAAATTGGCTTGGCATAAGCACTAGGCCATTGACATCACCTTTCACAGTTAAAAACAGTGATGATTTTGGCTATTCTTCACCTAAAAAATTTTTCACCAGAAAAAGTCAAGATAGCTCATTTCCCCATGTATATATTTTTTCTCTTATCATTTAAACTAGTTGCTAGAATTCTTTTATTTATGCTTAAATTAACATCCTTAACATCATATACCAATTTGCATTATGTTTGTATATTCTTGTTAGAAATTGTCATGTATCACTGTGTACAATGGTTACTTCTTTCTTGGTAAACCAAAAGCATAGATTTCTATACAAAATATCTGATCCATCACCCAAGCACACATATCCAACTGCTTACATGCAACTTTTGATTTTCATATTCCATGGACATTTATATGTAACAAAAAGTATTTGATTACAAGTAGTCTTACCCCAATATTATACACTGGAATAAACAGAAAATTCTGCTAAGCTTGGTATGGCCTCTGAAGTATATCTACATCTTCAAATAAAATTTAAAAGTTGATTGTGACTCATCATTTAACATGTAACAACGAATCAATAGAAACAATAAAAGGTTAGACTTCTTCAACAAGTCTTTAAAATGTTTGTTTCTCTAAGCCTTCTTTGCCTATTTAGAGACCTTTGAATGCTTACGCTATAAATAACACTTTAAAAAGTTCTGAAAAGGTGAGTCTGATATACCTGAAGGCAAGAGCTGTGTATACCACCAATTCTTATTTTTTTCTGGCAATTTAAATGTATTTCATAGATGTCTTGTGGCTACTGAATGTTTCTCTCTCTTTCTCTCTCTCTCCCTCTCCCCCTCCCCCCCCCTCTCTCTCTGAATTATATATTGCTAAATAAATTGAGCTGAAAATATAATGATGTTTCACAAACATGATTAATTATGCTGGTTGATCTATTGGGACCTAATATTTAAAATAGTGAAAATAACGCGTTAAGTAGTAGATCAGTATACTGATCCCAAGTGTAATTGGATATTAAAAAAATACTAGGACAATTTTCTTTAAAATATGAGAAATAACACCGCAGAAAATGTGTTTTGAATACTTCCATACACAATTCTTTCTTACAGCAAGTACATTTTATAAACTAAACATGTGATAAACACAACTGAGTGGCACATGCAGATAAAATCATACTTTTTAAATAAAAATTTCGTGATTGTGGTTGAGGTTCCACAGGAATTATGCCAGGAGTTACCAAAGGCTAAGTGACTCAGGAAAATGTATATGGGAGTGTGAAGCTGACACCTGGCTTGGATTAACACAATCAGTCCTAATATCGCAATGAGAGTAGTTAAGTGAATGATTAAAAACACGGCAAAGAGGATGAGTGGAAGTTCTGGATCATCTGTCAAACCTACAAGGATGAGCTCATGCCAGGAGCCAGCTTGGCCTGGAATTACCAACAGGACACAACATTGGAAGTTAGACATAGAGGGAGCCTTAAAGGCTGATGTCTCTGGCCCTCTAGTTCTCTAACTATACTGAATGCTTGGTGATAACTTCTAAAATGTCCTAGACAATTTCTTGCTTATTCTTGATTATAAACCACTTGCTTGGGTGATTAACACCTACTGCCTTGCAACAGGTAATTAAGTTATTATATATATATATATATATATATATATCACATAATATATATTATATATGTATATATGTATGTATATGTATATGTATATATTGATATCACTCTCTTCTCTGTCCAGACAACCAGAAGCCTCTCTGGCTAGTCTGATTACCTCTTTGTGAACCAGAGAGGAAGGAAAGGAAAAGAATTAAGATAGAATTAAGATGCTTTGTACAAATATGCACAGACACATATACATTCATATCATATACATTTACATTTTTATTCACATTCTTGTTTATACATTAGCACATTCACATCTTTGTAGGGCCCAACTGTCTGTATCATACACTCCACAAGTATTCATACATGCTTGCATACACACATATCTATATATAGAAAAGCATGTATATATAGAAAAACAGACATATACATTTAGATAGATGGCTGGATGGCCGGATGGACGGATGGATGGATGGACGGCTGGATGGCTGGATGGGGCAGAGCTCCCCAAGCCAAGCCATTCTACCAACAATTTTATTTCTTTTCTCTGGCCTTTTGTATACCTTCTTAGACAAAGATATCTTTGAGAAATTACCGCGGAGGTAAAATGTTATGTACAATGGGGTTTATAGAAGGATGTTGATATTAGGTTCAAAGCACTGTTTCATTCTAAATACACATTGTAAGTTCAAAGTAACAATTTTTACATGGATTTGCCTTAGCATAGTGCACACCTGTGGCTATGTCCTTGGACCTAAATGCTTTTACTTGAACACAAGTTTGTCCCAAATCCATTTCTCTTTTTAGTGTAATTATGATTACTTATTGTATTCCTCATTACGATGCTTTTATTTACTATATGAGGTGTGGACACAGTCTATTCTTGATTCTAATTTTGTTACATCTTTCAAGCAAAGCAAAAAGACCATCTCTTAAAACTTTCTCAATTTAATTAATAGATAAAACAATTTCACTTGGATGGCAGCAAGTTGAGTGTAGGTGAAGACTGAAGGGAAGTACCATCTCTTTAACTGATCCACTTACAAGTACATGGGCGGGGGTATGTGTAGTCACACTATTCGATATGTGCATTAATACATCTAAGAAATTAGTAAATACAAGTTTTTCTTTAACATATAGGAAATAACGACAAGCTGGGTATGGCCTTTGTTGGGAAAGATTGACATGGTTCCTCTCCACAGGATAGGGCCAGCAGATATGAGCCTCCAGGATTGGTGAAGACTGCTGTGGATATAAAGCTTGTTTGGATAATAATGTAAATATTTTATATTCCTCCTTTAAAGAATGTCCTCCATGATGACTTTAATGACTCCATGTTAATCTGAGACAGCATGAGTCTAGGTGTTGAAGGTATGGCTAATGTCTCAGCAAAATGGTAAATGCTGAGACCTTCAGGGTAGTCCTTAAGGCTGTGCAAAAGAACTCTAAAAACATGAGTTCAAAAATATATAATTTCTCAACTATGCAAAAAATAAGGATACAATGCGAACTTTAAGAGACTTCACGAATCTAAATGAACAGAGGTCATTAGTCCTCAGTGAACATTAGTCAGCTTGTCAGAAGACAAACAAACAAAAAACCAAAGCAAACAAAAAACCAAAGCAAACAAAAAAGCGAAGGCAGGTAGATAGAAAGACAGGCAAATTCCTGAGTTACTGTCAGCCTGGGACAGAGCAAAGTTAGGCCCAGGTGTGATAGAAATGGTAATTTCAGGACAGGTACCACCCAGCAAGCCTAAAGTCTGCCTTTAATGGAGGCAGGAAAATCTCGGAGTTTTTTAGCAATGTTAAAAAAGAAAAAAAATGTGTTTGCTTGCTGTCTTCTAAGAATTAAGAAGCAGGGTCCACCAGATGCTGATTCTCAGGATAATCAAAAGAAAACCTGAAGTAAATTGATCTGCAGGAGATGAGCTATCCAGAGAGAATTTGTTAGAATAACAAGAGAGAACTGCTTGGAAAACTGGAACATAGGGAGAAAGAGATGTCTGGAGATCTCCAAAGGAAACAGAAGAAAGAGAAAACAGGCTGGAAAGCTATCTCCAGCAGAACATAAGCCACCAGCTTAGACCTATGATTTGACCTGAGTCCTTTGTTTCTCTGCTCCCAGAAACCCCTTCTTCAGAACTCCTCTCAAAGCCAAGGCTGGTCCTTGGTAAAATAATATGCAAAATGAATTTTGATTTTTTTCTTACATGAGTATATTAGTATTCTGTCTAAACTCCACCTCCACAGTTATCTGACAACAGCCAGGTAGGCCTGCCCACTATAAAAGGGGCTGCTTGCCTCTTCCTCTCTCTCTTGCTCTCTTGCTCTCTTTCCTCTAGCTTCTCTCTGTCCCCTCTCCCCTCCCCCTTCCCTTCCCCTTCTCTCCACATGGTCATGGCCAGCCTCTACATCTCTTCTTCCTCTCTCCTCTCTTCTCTTCTTCCTTCTTCTTCCTCTACTTCTCCCCCCTCACCTTTGCCCTATCTCCTGAATAACACCTCCCCCGCCCCCCGCCGCCCCTTGGAACTGTTTGGTCTGGTGTTGTCTGTTCTAAGCTGTGTGCGGACATCTAACAGAGTACACTTTATTACAGCTGTCAAATTTAGCAAAAGACATTGTACATTAGTGCAAATTGAGCTGATGTCAGATTTTGCAAGGCTTGCAAGCCAAAATTAGTAATTTATTAAAGATTAAACTCTACATTCAAAAAATGATAATCTATCAAGAAATGATCAACTTTTAATGAAGCCATGAGTTCCTCATTTTTCAGAGGTACATTTGGTTCATTACCAAGAAATTCCTATCTGAATGTTTTGTTCAAAGTGAAGAGGTCAGCTCAGGGACTTTGGAAAACTTCACCAGGCCGGGAAGGGAGAGATCCTTGGAGCATGTAGACCCCCCTCCCCTTCAGAAAGGAGAAGCTGATCATAATCACATTCCTCAGGAAGACCACAGAGGGGACTGGCCATTCCTTGGCCCCCAGATGAGGGTGCTACTGTGAGACTAGGGAGCAGAGCCTTAGTTTACCAGAGACCCCCTGAGTGAACCACTAGGAGATGAGAGGTCACTGCGAAATGCAAGAGGAATTTTTAATGTTCCAGCATGCTGGGACCACCCTGCACCTCAAAAGGAGAGGTGACCCTGTGCCACTCATTCGATGTGCTTTTATACAGTTCTCAGTGTGGCAGCCATTAGAAACAATGTCATTGGAAGAACAGTGTGACTTTTTAAACTGGCCTCTAGGGAATCAGGTGGCAAGGACCTCCCTTGTCTGTAGGTGGCAAAGATTGGTCCATCTTTCGGAAGGTATCTATGTGCTCTGGGCCTTCCTCACCCACAGGTGGATTCCCTTCCATGTGATCTGAGGAATGTTAGTCAGACTCTCTCTTCCTCTTCTGACTGTTAATTCAGCAAGTGTCCTCTGACCAAGAAATGTTAATTAGCTACTCCCATTGGGCAGAGACAAGTGTTCCAAAGTTCCTCTTCATTCCCCCCTTTTCTTTGTGTATGCTTCAATCTTGAAGCTATTGGATAGTTATGCAGCTTATATCTCTGGTCCTCTGTACCTAGCTCTTGATATCTTTGTCTCAGGACCATCAACTATACTGTACTTATGTAACAAAAGCAACTAAGCAGATTTAAAATGCAAGGGTCAAAAGTCAGAGGCAGGACCAAAATTATCAAGGGTTCTAACAATGAAGAAACCAAGGTAGTAAGCCAAGGGAGTTTGTTGTTAAACCAAGACTCAAACCATCTTTGGTCTCTCTCTCTCTCTCTCTCTCTCTCTCTCTCTCTCTCTCTCTCTCTCTCTCTCTCTCTCT
>NW_021604769.1:651153-792729 GCF_004785775.1 Grammomys surdaster
TCTCTCTCTCTCTCTCTCTCTCTCTCTCTCTCTCTCTCTCTCTCTCTTAGGTAGCACAGAAAAAGTAGCTGTTCCTTTACACACATACACTGATGGGCCTGCTGCTGTCTTCTCTCATCTCGGGGGCACACATGTATGGGATTTCTCAAAGGACACTTCTCAGCTTTGGGTGTACACACCCTAAGTCCCACCCTCTAAGAGTTCTTCTGGTTCATGGTTTAGATTCAAAGATCCCTTGTCCCCCGACATTTGGATAATTTCCATCCCTATATCTCTAGGTTGGGGATATACCAGGAGTTAAGGCCAGCCGCTAACTTATAGAGATCAAAGACAAGTTCTGGCTGCCAGGCACAAGGCAGGCATTCCACTGTAGTGGACCAAGCCACATCTCCAGTGGCTGAGAGTACTTGACAAGTCACTTTGGTAGGGTTGTGGGGGGTACTGAGGGTCAGCCAGGGAAGGAAGATACACTGTAGCTGTTCAAAATGGTTTCTTTGGCCTTGCAGAACAGCAGGTGATCTTGAGCTTGAGGGGGATGCCAGGTGTCTGGCTGCTCTCTAGTTGGCATCAGGTGTAGGTGCTGGTCTGAGTTATATGAAGTCAGGCAGTTACTCCATCTACTTCAACAGAGGTCAGGATGGTCAACAGCACCAGGGATGGCCCTTTCCACTTTGCTTACTTGTGTGTAACCTCTTGGGTAACTGTGTTATACAGGGCACTAAGTGTAGGCCACAATTCCTGGTGGCTGATCTGGAAAGCTTACAATCAAACCGTAGATAAGATCCTTATCAGCCTGATAAGTCATTTCTTCGGGGTGAGTCAAGAACCAGGGTCAAGGGAGTGGGGGTCCCACACTACCTCATTCCCTAAGGCTCAATCAGCTTAAAAGTGACACTGTCTTGGCAATCACAGTGTGCCTAATGGGTGTTGCCCTATTCTATTCCTGAAAACTGTATAAAACCTGGCCAAACAGGCTGCCTGGGTTGCCTCCTCTCCTTTGGATGCAGGATAACCCCAGTGCTCTGGAACAATAAACTCCTCTTGCTTTTGCATCGAAAAACTCCATGTAATTTACTGGGGGTTGGGGGGAGGGGTTTGCGGGATGGGGGGGATGTCCCCAGTAGCTTAGGGCCATCAGAGTCTTACAAAAGAAAAGAGAATATTTAAAATGAAATTAATTTTGTTTCCATGCATCTATGGGAAAATATTTAAATACAGGACAATTATAGAATTATCAGCACTATTTCTCTTCATTTCTTACATCATTATACAATAAACATTGGACAGGAAGATATAGAAGTAAAAAGGCACAAATTATTTTTAACAAAATACATGAAATTTACTCATACAAAGTCTGTTTAATCATGGGTTCACAGTTCTGTATTATTATTATTATTATTATTACTCTTATTAGCACCTTAGTATTTCTTCTAGGCTCTGCCCAATGTTGCCTAGTAATAGCCAGTTAGGCCTGGCTTGCTATAAAAGGGACTATTTGGCCTCTCTTCTTCTCTTCCTCTTGCTTTCCTTCACTGTCTGCTCTTTCTGCCTTTCTTCCCTTCTCAAATCCCCTTCTCATGTTCCTAAATAAACTCTATTCTATACTATATCCATCTTACAGCTGGTACATCATCGGGGAAGGATGCCTTAACATGAGCTACCTAAGGTACTTCTTCCCACTGCACCATACTGTGTTCTACAAAACATCCTCTTGGATAATGTAAGGGTCCATGATTCCCAAAGAATGACACCAGACTCAACAGTATGTAAATGCAAAGAGTGTTTTATTTTGCAGAAATCCAGCATGCTGGGGTCTCCCATCACCAAGATAGAGAGACAATCAAGTGATATCAAGATTCGATTTAAAGCACATTAGAGTTAAGGGTAAATGAGTTTCATCTTTCTCTATCTCTAGCCATTCAAGAACCTTTACCAGGGTGTGAAGTCTGGAGCCTGGGTCTTTTGATTTGTTTTGTTTTGATTTGTTTTGTTTTGGTTTGGTTTTTGTTTTGTTTTGTTTCCTATTTCCTATTAGTAGTTGACTTGCCTGAGCTTGTTTAGACTTGCCCACTTCTTAGGCCTAGTCGCCCAAACTGCCTCATCATGTAATTTTGACTCTAATAACAGATGGGCTACAACATTTATTGTATGGAAGTTACTATATATAAGTGCATACATTAGTAACATTTTAAAGACACTGGAAAGGTATTCAAACTACTTGGAATGACATTCCTATATCAGTAAGTTATAAGGACATTGAGATAATATTTTCACAGTTCTGTTTCTGTATTAAAAGAAAAACAGACCTTGCTAGGATAAAGTGACTGTCCGCTTTCTTTCAAATTTCTGTTGACTAATTAGAAAACTCTTTATCCCTAGGCAGCTAGGGAAGTAAGATTGTCACAGGGCTCAGGATGGTTTCAATCATGAGTCTAAAATTTGGTGAGAGAGATCAGGGAGTGAGTCTTGTGTTGTCTCTGTGTTATTTTCATGTGGGGACCCATGTAAGAAAATTGTGAGCTTACTGTGTGCTAAGGGTGGGACAGAGTATAAATGTTCTTCCCACAAGGTGGCTTTCTATAAAGAGTTGCATAAACCATGATAAATGAGCACACTTGAAAACAAGGACAGGAAGGAAATGTTCTGAAATGCCAGAGCATAACCCTGAGTCCTGGGAAATCTCAGTAGAAACTTTATTCTTTGTCTTTAGCTTTATTTCTGTGGGACAGCAAAGGCTTCACTCTTTTCACGTGCCTAAGGAAATTAAGAGATAAAACATTTTGTATTTCTTTGCTGTACTTTTATTTATTTAAATTAACTGTAAACATAACCTCATGTTTGATTACTTTAATGAAGAAGAAGGAGGAGGAGGAGGAGGAGGAAGAGAAAAGAATTGCTCTGTTTGTACTACTCTTGAGCTCAAATGCCTGGATTCCCCTAGTACCCTATAAAGGATTTTGGCACATCCTTTAATCAAAGGAGACCTAGCTTCAAGGGCAATGGTCCAGATTGACAATCTACTTTGGGCTTTCAATATTATAGTTGTTCAGTCCCAACCTTTAAAGTTCTCAGGAAATAAAACCAGCTCCAACGTGCTACAAACTATGAAGTTGGGGAAAATAGGAAGACAGTCCAAACCAGAATATATTCTGTTCCCTGTGTATAACATTGCTTTGTTATATATATTTTTTCAGGGCTGACCATTTCATGTTAGAAAACCTAATAGTGTCCTCATCCCAGAGGGAGACTGTTCCTCTCTCTCTCTCTCTCTCTCTCTCTCTCTGTCTTGCCATCCTTGAATCAACTATAGTTTTTTGTGTAGGGTTGAAGTGTCATGAATTGCCCTCATTTGTGTTATGATATCTATTTCTCTTGTTCCTGTTAAGTTCATATTTGGGCTATTATATTGGTGAGACTTCATGGAGACACAATCTCATAACAAGAGATTTCCCTGATCTTCTAATTTTTAACCATCTTCCAAACTGATTACTGGGGCTTCACATACTCAAAAGCACAATATAAAAATTTGTTTCACTTAGAGCTTTAAACTAATTAAGTTTTCCTGTCTTTTCTATTGTAGCGTCAAATATCCAAGCCCGTGTCTGAAAAAGTAACCAAAACTCACCAATCTCTGAGTTCTAAAGCCCAGCAATCCCTAAACTTGAAATTTTACCAATCCCTGGGTTTGGCTTGACATCCCACCAATCCTCACTCTGAAATTGCTGCTCTGTCTGCCCCCTTTCCCCTCCCCCCTCAAAGACTATGCCCTCCAAGAAATCCTTTTTAAAGCCTGCCCTGCGTTCAGTTTCTGGCTGCTTCTTGACTGAGAAGAGGTAGCCACCTTGTGTTTCTCCTAATAAATCTCTTGGGTGAGGTGAGTTGTATTGTGTGACTTCAAGGTTTTTGTGATTCCAGACAACCAGGATACTTTTCCCCTCAGAGATGTAATACTTTCACTAGGGAAACCTTTTCTCTCAGAACTGCAACACCTCCACTGAGGAAACCTTCCTCCTCAGAGCTGTAGCATCTGCTGAGAAGAAACTGAGGAAGCATGTCCCCTCAGAGCTGTAACATTTATACAGATATTCTCTGGTTTTTTATAAAATTAAGGGCATCTTATAAATTTCTTTTTATCAAAAAAAAAAAAGTAACCAGAGTTTTGGATGCAATCTTCTGAGTATACAGGAGGTTTACCACATGGATATGTAAGAGTCAGCCAGTTGGTTGCCTATCCAGCTCCATTTAAAGGCTTCTCTCTGATATAACCCTGAGTCCTGGGAAAGCCCAGTCCTGAGAAACTTTATTCTTTGCCTTTAGCTTTGGACTTAGTCATTTTTCCAACTAACGTTTGGTAACAAACTTCTCCCAAAAATCTAGTAAAGTGAAAGATAATTACCAGGATATGTAAATATCTTTTGTTTTATTAGCATATCCAATGTATTCATTCCTTCTAATCATTATCTATGAGTTCTCCATGCTCTCCAGGAAAATGAGGTAACCTGTTTATATGCCTCTCTGGTAATCTAATTTTTGACCAGGAACTGTGTATTTTTTTAAAATTCAATTTACTTTGTTAGAGACCTGATTATTGATATCTAATTATTATATGGAAAAGGAATTTAAACTTTTGTCAAAATTTGTAATTTCCAGAGTCAGCTCACACTACCTACAATATAAACTGATCTACTCTGTAGGACAGTACAAACTATTGGATATTTGGGAATTTCAACTTCTTTTCTATCAATGTAGACAATTTCATAGGTTTAAGTGTGTCTTATCCTTGGACTCCCACAGCAATTTTTTCTATGTTGTACAACTGCTACAGTAAACTCCAACACTCTATTTTAATTACTTAAGCATTAAGAACTGGTTCTTATTACACTTTCCCCCTATTGTAACACAGTTATTCTTCTAGCCAAGTCTTTGAGTCACAAAGTACAGAATACAGATTGTGACCTGAGAATCACTATTAGACCAGATTGTCAGGCCTATAATTTTGTCAGGAGGAAAATAAAAAAAAAACAAAAACAAACAAAAAAAACAACAAAAACAAACCAACTTTATTAAATCCCATCATCTGAGTTGATATGAAAAGATAAGACTTACAGTGTATTGACTTATCCTTTAGCTAAGAGCTGTAAGGGATGAAGGAAAAATAGATAAACAGACACAAGTATATAAAAACTAGGGTATATTGGGGTCTGCTAATAACCAAAATCTCAGTATGTTTATTATATACGACTCAGGCCTAGGAGTAAACTAGTGGGAAGTCCTTATTGGTGGGCAACCTCTGACTTTAAGCATCTAGGCAGAAGAGTTGAAAGCTGCAGTTGCTAGTTTTTGTACACATTGATCAATCCTTGGTAAACACTGGTCCTTAGACCAGAAGAAGAAGACTTTGCAATCTTAACTGGCCCATACAGAGAATGGCTTTGCCCAATTTCCATGGTCCTCAGGTCTCAGTCCTTGTCCTATATTGGCTGCTGTCAACAATAAACATTCAGTCTTAGCTTCCTCCACTCTCTATAAAGTATCCTTCAGTGAGTAAAGCTTGGTAAGGATCTCTTGACATTCTCTCTAATAATACAAAGCTTAGCTTCAAGTATAGACCAACATACCTCCCCTAAGAAGCAATGAATACCTGTCTAGAACAAAGTGTATGAACTGCAGATAGCCAGTGTCAATAAACCAATGCGGAAGTGTGAAAGTGGAATATGGACAGAAATTTTAGGAACAACTAAAAATTGACTTTAGGATACAAGAAAAGTCTCGAAAACATTTACAATTAATATTATTGAGAACAAAGTGATAAGAAAAGCAGAAAATCCTTTGGTAGCAAGATTATTTTTTTCCCCTGTGAAAATTTGTAACACATGGAGTGATAGAAGCAATCATAGAACAAAATATAGATTGACTTATATTATGATTAAATATTCTTCTCAAGGATTGGGCTTTTCTCCACCCATAATCTTAACTACAAAATGATTCTATACTGCCTATTCCAGGAAACTGCTTTTTAGTGAAACAAAACCATGCTCTTGTTTCAGCAGGTTATTATGACCAACTTACTCATGCCTTTGTTTCAGGAAGTTATTATGACCAACTTGTTATACTTATGTTCTGTTTCTGGGATCTCCCTGTAGTGGGAGGTACTTTGGGTTATATTGTTTTGTGTTCCTTGTAGGTCATGCTATTCCAGTCATCTATCTAGGAACTCTTTGGAGAATACATACATACATACACACACACACACACACACACACACACACACACACACACACACACACACAGCAGTTAATTTTAAAATGTCTTGGCTGCCTCAAAGGCTGGGCACTCATAAAGCATTTCCTGTTATCTCATGCCCAATTAGGGAAATGGCCAGTGGCTACTGAGTCCATTTTTTTACATGGCTCATTGGCTCTTTCTCCTACAGCTGTAAACCTCTTCTGTTTCTCACTGCATCTTGACTATCCTCCACAAACCCTAAGGGTTCCACCCTGTCTCCCTTTTTCCAGCCATTGGACACTGACATGTTTATTGATTCATCAAAAACAACTGGAGACAAGGATGTTTAGTGTTTGAACATGGAGATTCTTGATTGAATCAAAGCATTAGAACCAATGTCCAACATGTCACCTTTTCTGTCCAAGTTAAAAACTAAATCAGACATAGAGTACAATCACAACAAATATGTAAATCACATAGTATCATGTATAATTAACATCTAGTCTATCATATTTGTCAATTAGATAAAGTACTGTACCATCATTCCTAACTTAAAGAGTGTTTGATTCTATATCTGAATTATGTTTTGACTTTAGCCTGTAATACCATCTGAAAACCATCCTTTTAACTCTATATCATATCATCTAATTTTAAACAGTTAGTCTTCAACTCTGTCATAAATCCAAGAATGAATATTGCCTGAGTATATAGGAAGCAGCAAACATAGCTTCTAAAATTTAAACAATTTTAGAAACAACTGACGACCTGGACAGCACCTATTCCTTACAATGTTGGAGCATCTGTCTTTAGCCTTCTGGCCCAGAACCATCTGACAGACCTTGAAATGGAGCAGGAACTATGAAGGAAAACTTTGTTCTATCTTGGCAAATCTAAACTGTCAACTATACTTTATTGTTTGTTCTTTCCTCGACAGTAATTTTTTTGTCTATTGATGGATAGGGCAATTTCTGTCCTATCGCTACTTTGTCATGATAAGCAACCTCTCCTGGAGGTAAAGATTCTCAATTGTTCTTTGAAGGTAGGTGGGGAAGCTGTCAGGAGCAGACCTGTCTCATTGTCAATTATCTTTAATAAAATAATATTAAATGTTACATTTTATGGATTTCTGATGTTTTTGAAGATTATCTATGGAAAATATATTTGAACTATTAAACCCCAGATGCTCAGGCTATGTGAAGTCAGGACCCTGTTAGGAGGGGGGGAAGCACAGTCTGAGGTCCCCCAGAGAGCCAGAACTCTTGGCTTGGGGGTCCCCTGGACCAAAAGGCAGCCAGAAACCTACTCTTAACCATTTCTATTTGAGTAAATTAAAAGAATTTCAATAAAATTAAAATTAAATCTAACATAACCACAAGTTTATTATCTGGTCAATAACTTGTATTTGTTAATCATACTAAACAGTTCGTAATATCAGCTATTAGAAGTATTGGGTAAAGGGACTGGACAGATGGCTTAGTGGTTAAGAGCACTGTCTATTCTTTCAGAGATCTTAAGTTCAATCCCCAGCAACCACATGCTGGCTCACAACCATCTATAGTGTGATCTGATAGCCTCTTCTGGCTTATAGGTTTACATGCAGATGACACACTCATATACATAGAAGTACTGGGTCAAAGCCTTGTATTCTTAAATGAGTTGCATAGGCACAATGCCTATCTAAGAATAACTATTAATTTTAATACATATATAGAATATACTAATGAAAACCTTAATTCTATATCAATATATACATTCTGGGGGCTTGAAAGATGGCTCGGCTTTTAAAAGCACTGACTGCTCTTCAAGAGGTCCTGAGTTCAATTCCCAGCAACCATATGGTGGCTCACAACCATCTGTAATGGAGTCTGGTGCCCTCTTCTGATGTATCTGGAAAGAGCAATATGCATAAAATAAATAAATAAATAAATAAATAAATAAATAAATCTTAAAAAAAACAAAGAAGATAAATTCTGTACCATTGTAAGAAATTGTAACTTTAATTTTCTATCAATTACAAAGATTTTTATCAATGTAAAATTGTGGCCACACAATGTTTTGTTCAAGAATAAAGTATAATCTATCCCATCTGTTTCCTCCCTGTTCAAAATTATGATCATTTTCAAATTATCCCTTAAAATGACAACCTAGCTATAATTTGAAAACAACCATAAACAGGCACCCAAACCAAGGGGATTGGGCTGACAATACTTCATAGCTTCTTCCTGCTGAATAGGAGCAATGAGAAATTTTTTAAAGGGGTGAGAAGAGATAGGAAAATTAGAAAAAGTTGGTTAGACTTAAGAAAGCTAGCTTTAGCATCTGTTATCCAGTCTTTGGATAGAGGCTCAATGCTTGACTGAAGTTTTAATTGGCTCCATCTAAAAAGTTGGAGGCAAGATCATCTGAACTCAGTAGCAATTCCTGAAGCTGTTTTGGAAGCAAGTCTCTGGACAGCATCAGGAAGCAGGGGGCTAGAACAGAAGGTCAGTTCAGCATCTCTGAGGATGAATCTTGGCAAAGTTATACATTCTGTAATACATGATTCTCACTATTGGGTTATAATGTGCATGGGTGGGTCTCGAGCCCACCCCCCTAAGGGGCTAGGGCCTCTGCTCAGAAAGGCAGAGGTGTGGGAAGTTGACTGTGCTCTCCACACACCAGGGACCGGCAGGCCTCGGGCTATGTGAAGTCAGGACCCTGTTAGGAGTGGGGGAGCGCAGTCTGAGGTCCCTCAGAGAGCCAGAGCTCTTGGCTTGGGGGTCCCCTGGGCCAAAAGGCGGCCAGAAACCTGCTGGTTCTCAGGCTCTTGGGCCCCCAGGCACCACTGGGGGCGGGGGGGGGGGGCCCGCAGAAGAACAAAGTGGGGGCTACAGGCTAGATTGGCCAGAGCCTAAGAGGACTTCGGCTGTGGGTGGGGAGGCGGGATGAGCTCAGGCTAAAACCAGCAGGGATGATAGTTTTTGGTTTGGTCACTGCTTACTTGGCTTGGTTGGTTGGTAGTCTCCAGCAGTTGGGGATGCAAAGAGTTCTTCTGCAGTAGATTAGGCAGCAGCTTTGTGGATGAAGGCCTGCTCCACTGTTCCCCGCAGCAGATTTCTAAGAGAAACAGTCCATAGTCCTAAGATGTTTATTGTCATGGTGGAAAGTAGATGAAAACTATTCCCCAGTATTTTCAGGGCAGGCCTGCGGTTAAATACCTTTTGCAAGGAGGAGGGTCTGGGAAAAAATATTTAATTGGCTATGCCCCTCAGGCCTTTAGGTACCTCATTAATATGGAGATCTGTCTTGAGGCTGTGTGGCCTGTAGTCATGCCCTCTACCTGTGGAGGGGCTAGGGTGTGTTGTCCTACTGACTGAAAGGCACAGATCTATGGAGGTCTGCAGCCTGGGATCAGTACCCAGGAGTCTGGGAGCATGGCAAAACACATGCCATCCCTTATGGTCACCTGCATCCCACCTGGAGATCCTCAGGATCACCTGGGGTCTCCAGAAGTTTCCAGCTGATACTAGACCAGAAACCAGGTTGCCTTTCATGGCCCTACATCTCACAACTAAGATTTTAGTATCATTAAGATATTCATATGGATTGTGCAGGGTGCACAGTTCAGTTAAGGATGAACCAATCTCCAACATCTCCCTTTATCTCCTGGTTCATTTGTTTGTATATTCCCCATTTGGAACCTTTCTACTCCTAAGCTATAGAAACATTATCTTTCCCATGTCCAATGCTGGTCTCTTGAATGTCATCTTAGAGGGAGATAGCTTGCTTTAGTTTATTAGCCTATGGTATTGGCCAGTGGTCTTTTACTCTTTTCTGCTGGGATTAAAAGGAGATGGGTAAATTCTCTGAGCGAAACAAATTTACATTTCTTTATTAGGATTTGTCTAATGTTTCAGAGAGTTTCCATATAAAGTTAAATGTAGGATGGAGAATTTTTGAATCATGTTACAATGTAAGAAAAAGATCTAACACTATTCAGTGTTGATTTAAAGAAGTCTAGCTTTATGATTGTTCAAAATTCAACTAAAATCTAGGTTCCTATAGTTGCTAACCTTATTTGCTTTGGTTTATTTCATATATTGCTTCAAATGCTTTCATTCTTTAAATACAATTGGATTGTACAAAAAGTATTGATAATAATCCATTTCAAACAGTTCACCTAGCTTTTGATACAGGAAAATATCTGGCAAAAGGTAGGTTACTTTTATTTTAAAATCGAGAACAAAATAAAAACCACAGCTCTTATCTTAAAGGGAAGAAGAAATAATCTACTCTAGAGCAAGTTTGAGTGCCCATTCTTGTGGATATCCCTAGGCTGTTTTTTGGGAGGGGGTTTTATTCCCTAGTTCCTGGGACTTATGGTCTCTTCCTGGAACTGGTGGTGCCTTATGATCTTCTTTTCAAAATTAGGCCTGGTCCTTAAATGGAGACAAATAGGTTTTGTGTTATCTCTTCAACCATATGTATTCACTGACAAGAGTCTATTAGCCAAAACCTTCAGAATACCCATGTTATACCCCCACAGACCCAAAGAAGTTGAACAAGAAGGAAGGCCCAAGTGAGGATGCTTGAATCCCACTTAGAAGTAGAACAAAATAGTCATGGGAGGCATAGAGAGGGATCTGGGTGGGAGAGGGGAAGGTAAGAGGGATAGGGAGTCAGGATCAGGTGTTGGAAAAGACTGGAGAGAGGCCCAGGGGGCCAGGAGAATGAATGGAAATATGCAGCTTCTGTGTGGGTAGTAAGAGAATAGGAAGTCCCAGAGTCCCAGGATGAGGGAGGATCCCAGGACTCAGTATGGGTGACCTTAGCCAAAATGCCCAACAGTGAGGATATGGAACTTGAAGAGACTACCTCCAGTAGCCAGACAGGACTCCCAGTGGAGGGATAGGGACACCAACCCACCTATAAAACTATTAAACCAAAATTGGTCCTGTCTAAAAGAAGTGCAGGGACAAAATTTGAACAGACACTGAAGGAATGGACAATCAGAGACAAGTCCATTTTGAGATCCATCCCATGGGGAGACACCAATCCCTCAAATGGTTAGTGATGCTATGCTTTGCTATGCTTGCAAAGAGGAAGCTAGCATAGCAGTCCTCTAGGAACTCTACCCAGCAGCTGACTAAGACAGATGCAGGTACTCACAGAAAACATTGGAAGGAGGTCAGGGACCCCTATGGAAGAGGTAGGGGAAGGTTTGAAGACCCTCAAGGAGGTGGCAACTTCAGGGGAAGACCAACAGTGTCAACTAACCAGGACACATGGGTGTTCCTAGAGATGGAGCCACCAACCAAAGAACATGAAGAGGAACGTTCAAGGCCCGGGTACATATGTATCACAGGGTTGGCCTCAGTGGGAGAGGATGCTTTTAATCCTGAAGAGGAGACTTGATACATCAGGGTTAGAGGATATAGGCTGTGATTGGGTGGTGCGAAGGTTGCCCTCTCTAGGCGAAGGAGATGGGGGATAGGGGAAGGAACTCTGAGGAGGGACCAGGAGGGGCAGCATTTGGGATATAAGTAAATAAATAAATAAATAAATAAATAAATAAATAAATAAATAAATATCATACTACCAGTGATTTCTAAAAGGTTATTTGTTACACTGAAATAATCCACAGGAGAAAGTTAAGCTGACTGGAGAGAGAGCTGTCCCTAAAGCTGTTGCCTGTCTTTGGAACCTGTTCCCCAACTGGGCTGCCTTGTCTGGCCACAGTAGAAGATGCACCTAACCCTGTAATGTACTTAATGTACCAGGTACTTAATGTACCAGGATGGGGGGTGGATACCCGAAGGGGGTCCCACTCTATTAAAGGAGAAGAAGAGGAGGATGGGGGGGACTCTGTGAGGGGGTCAGAGATCTGGATGTAAAATGGATAGATGAATCAATTAATGGAGAAAATAAAAGAGAGTATATTGAATATTCTATTCTGCTCCTGCCTGGGAAAGATTCCTGGAGGAAAGACAAAGGAGCTTAAGTTGTTTAAAGTAGAAAAGGCTTATTTCACATAGTGCCAGCCAAGGAGGCTTTACAATGTCACCATTGATCTGGTAAAAGTTCACAGTTTCATTCCTCTGGAGGAACCAAACTGTTTTTACTTAGCTGGATGCTTTCTCAGCAGGAAAGGAAATGTCTTTGGTGTAAAACAGGTTGTCAAGAGGAGTTAGAAGCCATTTGTTTATTCTCAAATGTGGCTTCCAAAGGGATGAGTTGGAAGCACTTGAGAGCTTAGGGCAATTTGACTTTTCTAAAGCTATTCCAACACAATGAGGTAAAACTAAGTAAAAATATCCCTGGGACAGCTATATGCTACATCAAGACACTATGCAGTATGAATGACAGGCAGTGACTATCTAGACAGGGGACAGCCAATTCCTTTGCTTTTATTATCTTTCTTAACACTCACTGACTGAAAGTAGAGCTCAATACTGAAATGTTTTCATGAGGTCCTGGGTTCAAATTCCAGTACCACTAAAGGTAAGTTTTATCTTCATAGTCAATGAATCAGGCCAAGAGATATTATTGCTTTTTTCAGGTGAATAATAAAAAAAAAACAACAGGATATAGAAATGTGAAATCAAGTATACATCATAACAATTGCAGGTCATGGCAAAATTGCTAAGTAAGTTGTTCAGAGTCCAGCTCACAATAGTACACTAATACAGGGAGGCAGTGAATTTTGAAAGGTTGAGGCACTCCAATGGTTTAGTTTGGTATGACATTTTCCATTAAATATTTAAAGGAAAGAGTACTACAGGTAGTTCAGTTCTTCTCAGAAGAGTAAAGGAACAAGTAGAGAGGTTGGGGAATACTATCTTAAAACAAATGAACATAATTCTCACCATTAAACTTTAAAATTACTTCTATACTATTACACAAAAAAATTGAAATATAAGAAGACAAATATTTATATCATACAATAGAACTGAAACCACTCAGTGTCACAGAGCCTAATATAACTTCAACTTTCCAACAGTTACTTAAAGGAGTATTGATGATTTTATGCTATATCTGCTGTTTTATTTCTCTGTTCTTTATACTCCTTTTTAAAAATAAAATTGAATGCTTCAAAATTCACAAAATCCATTTCATACATCAGTTACTGAGAATGGCAGAGCAAAAATGATGCATTTGCTATATGTGTCAGAGGACTCACTGTATAGGGCTCTGTATAGGGTGGGGGCTCTGTTTCCATAGCTGTGAATATAGATGATATATAAATGAAAGACACCTGATCATTTTACCCAGTGGTTTTTCAATTACCTGATGGCTAAAGATAACTTTTCTACTATTTTCTTTAGAGCACTTTTTACTTCCTGATTTCTCAAGCTGTAGATCAGAGGGTTTAACATGGGAATTACTACCACATAAAACACAGAAGCAAATTTATCTGTGTTCAGAGAATGGCTTGACTTGGGTTGCAGGTACATAAAACTTACTGTCCCATAAAATATAGTGATTGATGTCAGATGGGATGCACAAGTGGAAAAGGCTTTCCTTCTTCCTTCAGCAGAATGAATCCTCAGGATGGCAAAGACAATGCAGACATAAGAAATAACCACAATCACCAGAGAGCAAAGGGTGTTGAAGCCAGCAATGATTAGCAACATCAGCTCTTTGACATGAGTGTCAGAACAGGCCAGAGCAACTAAGGGAACATCATCACAGTAGAAGTGGTTGACTACATTGGAGCCACAGAAAGATAATCGGAAGGTCTCCACTGCCTGTGCCAGCCCCACAGTGAATCCATAAATGTATGTGCTGGCGATGACCTGAAGACAGAGCTTCCTAGGCATGAGGACTGCATAGAGGAGAGGGTTCCAGATGGCCACATATCTATCATAGGCCATTATTGACAGCAAGTACAGTTCACAAACTACAAATGTGACAAAGCAGCATAACTGAGTGGCACATGCATAGAAGGTTATGCTTTTAACTTTACGTAGAAAATTTAACAGAGTGTTTGGAGTGACAGAAGAGGTAAAACAAAAGTCGATAAAAGCCAGGTGAGTCAGAAAAAAATACATGGGGGTATGAAGCTGAGGACTCACTTGAATTAACACAATCAATCCAATATTACCCACAACACTAGTTAAGTAGATGACTAGAAACACACCGAAGAGACTGACCTGAAGCTCTGAGTCATCTGTGAGCCCCACAAGGATGAACTCAGACACTGTAGAGTAATTGCTGTTAGCCATTGTAGATCGATGTTACATGTGCTAAAAGTCTTCAGAGCATACAATGTCGACCTAAAGTCAGAAGACAATTCTGACTCATTGATCTTGCATTGGAAATTCATAAGAAACAATTCACATGGCTTCAGCTTTCAGAATGTCTCAGGTAGATTTATCAAAATATGGGACCCCGTGGGATTTGTACAAATATAGTTTTTTGTTTTTGTTTTTGTTTTTTAATTTTGCTAGTCGAACAGTCAAATCCATGTTAGGAGATAGTTTCCTGAGTCCAGTCATCTCAGGGACAAGTTCTACCTACCTGACAGCATCAAATAGAGTTCATGTTCTTAGGCCTGGGAATCCAACTCCTATCCTGTTTCTTCAGATGATTCATGTTTTTCTATTAACTAGTAAATGTTGCTAAGAGGGAAGATGCACTTATCCTGTTATCTAAACTAAGGCATACACATCATAAATGTGTTGCTTGTCTTGACTTAATAGACTATATGCAGTTTGTGCACTCCTTAGTTCCTTATCATTACAATACTCTGGGCCAGAGTCCAGGGGCAATATGGCTACAAAGGCTGAATCCAAGACCCTTAAACCAGACGACCCAGATAAGCCCAGTCACCAATGTTACCTTCTTTGCTTAACCCCTTGGGTTGCAATATGATTGTCCAGTGCAACAGCCCATCCCAGTGTCTTGTGTTCCCATTCTATAAGAATGTTACAGTCTCCCCATTCAGGGATGCAGTTCATACCCTGAACTGACTGCCTACCTGCACATATAGAAAATAAAGCTTTCATTTTTAAACTTTTGTCTCTGAAGTGAGTTTTCTGGGCTCCAACCCTGAACGCAACACCCATACCTATAGGACAAGGGAGAGGCAGAGGAAAAGAGAAAGGGAGATGGGGAAGAAGAGAAGGAGGGTAGGTGAAGGGGAAGAGGGAGAGAAGAGGAAGAGAGGACAGTGATGTTGAGAACTATTTGAAAGAACAACAAACCATTTTTGTTGCTTATTGGAAATTTTACAGAAAAATATTTTAAGTTTATAAAATTTTAACCATCTGGTCTAATGAAGTTTTAAAGTTGACTTCAGGAAGGATAATATATGCCAGATTATTAATAAAATTTTGGATACTTATCATATCTGAAGATAGCAGTCAGATAGTTTTGATTCATCAGCCTTTTCTTTTAATAAAACAACAAATCAATCAAACAAAGAACCCACAATCACAGTCTTCTGTCAATTCAGGTGTAGTATTTGTAAATTCAATATAAGAAGAAAATCATAAAGTATATTGCTTTGCTTTTTTAACAAATCAATAGGCCGTGGTTAAACCTGTTAGATGTTAACATTTCTGGCATTAAATGAAAACAGAATTTATAGCTCTTAGTCACAAGTTCCACAAACCTACCCACTTCTACTTCTATCTTTTTATTTTAAGTCTCCGTGAATAAGGTAGGGGACATGATTAGTGTTCTCTTTTTAATATCTAAAGTTGTATTATATTTACTATTTATCCTTGTCTCATATTCTCTTCCTATGTAATTTTTTCAGTACTTACTAGTCTAGAACAAGGAATGTAAAAAGGCCTCACATGATCTCTGGCTTCTATGAATGGTCCATTACTTCTGATTTTTTCCTATGTCTCTTGAGTAACAGACACTCTGGCAAATTTCCTGGTGCTCAGTTTACCTTTCATCTTCATTTGCTAGCCTACTAAGTTCTCATATTTATCTCTCTTAAAATATATTTACTAGGTTTGTAACCATTCTCTTTCTTCCCAGATTTGATGGTGTTTCATATTTGACTTATATAAATCATGAGACAATCTCACCTTTCACAAGGGAAGACATCATATTTTGGAATGTAAACTCACCAAAGTCTATGGATTTTCCCACCTTCTTTTCACTTTTACACTCTGTTGTAGCTCCTTTTCCTTTGCCTATATTCAAGGATACTCAGTGCCCTTACTTCAGTGTTCTCTAATCAGTCATGTTAATTAAGAACATTATTGGCTGTTTTCAATTAAACCTTTGAGACAGGTGTTTTTCATATATTATGAAACAGATGTCTAGATCTCTGAGCCAAGATTTTCTCTGAACTGTTGACACACCTATAGAATGATCACTCACTCTGCTTCAATCAGATATTTTATAAGCAAGTAAATGTAATATAGAAGAGGGTTCCTCAATTAAAACTACACCTTTTATTTACTTACATTGAAATATTTCTGTCCTAATGTAATGAATGATGCCACCATCTATACAGTCTTCCTCATGGCAAAGTTTCTGATGTATGTCACACAATCACCTAAGTTCTACCAAGAAACAGGTCTCTTTCTAAAACCTATCACATTGTCTTTATTTAGGCCACAGATCACAACTTAGGAAAATTACTATTATATTGGCTTCCCTTTTGCGTCTCTCTGTGAATATGCTGCTTGGAATGTGCTTTCTAAAATTTGAGATGTAGTTTGGACTAAAGCTAAAAGTTACTACCATTCTTGAAGTTTTTATTGATAACTTTTTATAGATTAGTTACAGTAATTACACTCTACTTATCTCAGTACATACCAATGATTCTCCAATAGTTAGTGTCATGAACTATAGTCTCAGTGTTATTGAACAAATAGATACAATGTTTCCATTTCCTTAAATCCCATTATTATTCCAGTTACTTGTTTTTCATCCTCATAACTTATTTCTTTTGCATATTCCACAGCAAGCCCAGTCCACAGGTCAGAGGAACTTGAACCTTGAGGTAACTGTGTAGAGCCTGCACCACTTAGCATGGCTTCCGTATTTGGCTATATTTTGTTTGTTTTCTTGCTCCCTCTAGAATAGTTTCCCTCAATTGCATCACTTGAATAATTTCCGAACTAAAAATATAATGACAGTTTGCAACTGAAGCAATTATGCTATGGTTGATCTTTTGGGATGCAATTTATTTAATAGGCAACAATAAATACTTGAATGACAACCACTACAAAAGAAAAAGGATACTAAGTACTATTTACTTATGTGTAGAATAAAAACAAAAGAATAAAACAGAACAATAATGGTTTACCCAGAGTTTAATATTTATAAGTAGTTTGAATATGTGTTGTACATTTGCAAAATTTGATAGTTATCTTTGCATATATTATTTCTACGCAAAACAGGTGGGCCTCTGAGAATCCATAAATCAAATATTGTTTAATCATTTCAACCGTAATGCTTCATTACATTTACTTACTTACATTAAGAAATAGAGACTCAGACTTTGTCATCCTTCAGCCTCCCAAGAGATAGCATTAAAGGCATCTGTAACCATGCCTTGCTTCAAATTAGTTTCCTTCTCCAAAATCTTAAATATGCTTTTACAATTTCCTTCATTAAGCTGATTTAATTTTTAAGATTTATTTTATTTTATTGAAATGGGTGTTTTGTCTGCATGCATGTTTATGTACCAAGTGCATGAGGTGCCCATAGAGGTTGAAAAGGGCTCTGGATCTCCTGGAATTGGGGTTACAGACAGTTGTGAGCCACCTCATGGGAATCAAGATTTTTGCAACAGCAGTAACTTCTCTTAATCGTTTATCTATATGTTTAAACCCTATTTTGACTTCTGAAATATTATAGTTAATTATGGAATCACTACTAGTGTGTTTATCAACATTAGTCTTAGTAATTACATTTAGGACAACATAGAGCTTTGATTTTACAAGAAAATGCACAACATTTTTAATGTAAGCATATCAGGATTTGAAGACTATGTGTTCCATTTGAAAATGGTATTCTAAACAATTACAGTGTGTTGGTTAAGTTAATAATTTATTAAAAGTACCATCATAGCACTATTTTATTTTTTGTTACTTTTAACACTATCTGACATGTTCCATGTCCCAACTTTTATCCAATGTCTTGGTAAAACGTGACACAAAGGTAGGATTAAAGAGTGCTAGTATGGTTGGAGAAGTTGATACAATATTTGTTAATTATGCATACAAGAATGGGTTAAATTTCCAGCAGAAATATGTAACAATGTGGTGGTACATATGTTTAATCATGGCATTCTGGAGATAGACAAGGAACTTCAGAAATGTAAGGTTGTTTATTGTTAAATAGTTTGTCTGAAATCATCCTGGGAAGTCTGAGATCTTGTCTCAAAGTAGAAAAAAAAGTGCTGTATTTCCACTTCCTGATTTGCTCGTCTGCTTTCTGTTATTAGCAGAGTCATACTATACTGTTGATCAAAGACATCATATGAATCTAAGCCAGTTTTCCCAGGAAGAATGATCTTAAATCAGTTAGTTTACACGTAACCAATTAGTAGACACAAATGAGTGAGAGGCTTTGGACCCTGGTCCAGAACAGAAATTATGCATGACTCATGATAAGTAAACAAACAAACAAACAAACAATCACACATAAAACCTCTTCATCATTCTATATTTTAACTGCTTTTGAATTATTTTTGTGTCAATATAAAGCATTTTCACTGAGAAACATAAAAAAAAATGTCCAGAGAAGGTATCCAAACTCCTAAGCAAATCCAAACAGCTATGAAGCTCCAGATGTGTTATAATCACAAAGCCAATTTCTGAACTGTTTATGTGACAACATTACTTAATGAATGATACATATAGTTATAGTGAGGAGCAGAATCATCAAATCTGTTTCATATTTAAGGACATAATCTGTCTTTCTGAAAACAATACTCATTCCTGGCAAGGACTGTTGTTTGTATCAGATATATGAGCGACCATATCTGGAGACCAATGAGATGCATTACTTTTGGCATTTTTTCCATACTGTTGCTTAAAGAAGAGAGATGATTTTCACTGTAGTAGAGATTAGAAGAATAGCCAGACAACTATGAATCACTTATCATATATAGTGTCACATAGAAGGTGACAACAAAACGGTGCTATCCACTCCTAGCTAGATTAAAAGGTAGCTGAATAAGAAAAGAAATAAGAATGATGTTTCTCTTCCTCACATTAATGACTCACTGGGGGAGCCCATGCTTTCTGCTTCTGTATCTACAAATCCTCCATGCATCTAGTCATTTCTTTGGGGACTATCGATATAAAAATATCATTATTGCAAGCACAACTGTCAAATGGATGCCTTTTATTTCTTTTGCTAGTGAATTCAATAACAAAGATTACTCTTTTGGTCAGATATCCGATCCAGTTACAGGTGTTTCTACCACATAATGTGTACAGGAATTTTCCAACTATATATAAGAGGATACAATGTAGTATGTCACAATGTTTATAAACGCACAGATATCCATTAGCTGATGCTTTCAGCAAAGATAACAGGCAGGAACGATGTCAGATGACATGATATAGATCTAGTGTATTCCACCAGGAAAATCAAATCTAACATATTAAGAGACATGTGGCATGAGAATGAGGCAAATAGCTTTGGAGTGGTTGAACAGATGATTGAATAATACACTTCCACCCATGAAGGATATTACGTCACTAGGTTTTCCTTGACCTCAGGATTGATGCTTCTGTGCACCATAATTAGAGGCACTCCTGTAAAGAACAACTTATTCTCTTCACATTAATCCTGTAGTCTAGTATCTTATACAAGCTTCCTCTCCTCTGTGGTGTTTCATTTTCTTCTTAATATTTACTGTTTATTACTTTATGTCTCTAAAAAACTTTCACTATTTTAACTTTACATGTTATTTGTTTTTGCTATTGCTATTAGGCAGAGAAAAAACATTTTTGTTTTTAAATGAAAGTGGAAGATGGAGCTGAAGGGATGGCTCAGGGATAAGAGCACTGGCTGCTCTTTCAGTGGAGCCTTGTTAGATTCCCAACATCCATAAGTTGACCTCAGCATTTGTAATTCCAGTGCCAGGTTATCCAAAATGTTCTTCAGGACTCTTCAGCATAGACACACATGCAATGCATAGGAACACGGGCACGCAAACAACTTTATACACTTGGAATTCTGTCCTTTAAAAATAGACTGAAGTAGAGAAAACTTCTGAGACTGAATAAATTTCAAGGGAGAAATATAATTTTGTTTGTTACCTTTTTATTTCTGTGTTTCTAGGCAAAAGCTGAACTATACATGGTCTGAAAGGCAAAATATCCTTATAGATCACAAAATACAAAAATGCATTATTTTGCAGAAAAAATGTATATCAGAGTCATTATGTGCCTTGGAGAATATATACATATGCTTTCAATGTTGCTGAACTTGATTAGAGTGGAGAGTGGGAGGGTGTCACCTGAAAAGCTGGGAGAGTCTCTAAGATGATTGCCTTCATTAATACAACGAGAAGATTAGAGAAGACCTTGGAAAACATTTACCTGCAACATTTTCTTTTTGGTGTGTGTGTGTATATACATGAATATATATGAACTTTTTATTATAAAATAATCAATTTTAAATGCAAATGATCTGAGATTCTTTGCCTTGCAAAAATTTATGACATTTTGTACGTTTTTAAAAATATTATTGATTCTTTGGTGGAATATATATATATATATACCATTCAATTGTAATGTATAGTTCACACACTAATTCATTATGTGGAAATGAATAAATTCATTGTTATATCAAGTTATATGATAAAATTGAAAATGACTGATTACTACAAACATATTGGGGGGTACAGTACCATGTACAAACTGTCTTTGCTGGTCTCTTTGTTTTTATGATGAAACTTTTCATTATCTATCACAACAGTGCTGTAAAAGCACCTGAGTAAATAAAATAAATTTATTTCTACTGAATCAAAGACATACTAACCATTCAGTAGAGTTTCGTTTTTACCATTTCCAAAAGTTTGAACAAACAATTCCAGTGGCAATACAACCTCAAAACTTGCAGTAGTTTTAAACTTCATCTTCATAAAATATATTATTTCTTTTTCATTTTGTGTTATGAAAGATAGATATGATCAAATTTGAATATAACTACTCTTTCTCATCTATGAAATACTTCCTCTTTGAAAAGTACCAAAGCTTTAGTACTTATATTTTAAATCCAAGCTATAAAATAAATTATTTATCTTTATACTTGATAGTTTTACCTTATTTAAATCAAACACTTTGACACTCATTTTAATGAGGGAATAGATGCATAATGAATTTGCAACTCATTTTATAAAGAGTCACATGCTTTACTCACTGTCATATAGTTAAACGGAAATAAGTCAAGGTGTCATGATACACTTTTTGGGCTAAATAAAGCAAAATATATAACAAAACAGCTGTGTTACAAGTTGACTGTTTTTTCTAGTTATTATGACCTACAAAAGTGAAAGGTAAAGCTAAGATAAAAGGTATATCTTTCCTTTTATTGAACACCAGATTCAGACAGTAAATTGTTACTGAATTAAAAGGTAGAGACATGAAGGAATGATCTAGCCCAGTTTTCCCAGATCGTTCCTTCATCATTTATTCCATAGGTCATCCTTTGATGTGCACTTAAGTTCTAAATATAAAATAATTTTGAAAGCACCATTAGATCAAATTTCCATCATATTAATAATTATAATTTTAAAACTATTTCATGTCAAAATATAACTTCTAGTGTGCTATAGCAGGGGAAGAGTTAAAGCATGGACAAAGAGTGCTGGAAATGATGTAAATACATGTGAACTCTCAAATACATGTGAAGTACATATGAAACTCTCAAAAAGATGCAATTGAACACATTCAAGGACTTTCTCTCTACCCATCACAGTATTTTAAAGTAATTGTAAGAACTGTCAGAACATTATTGAGAAAGATAGAAACCCCAAGGGAAAAATGCTTATCTCTATTTTCTCCCAGTGGATATCATCACTTTGATCACAGACAAATTTAGACCCAAGTCTTTATTTTTTATTTCTTCAGTACTTTCACTTGCAATTTAGCTCACTTACTAATATTTATAGGAATCTTATCTATAGTTTTCTTCAATGCATTTTTCACTTCCTTATTCCTTAAGCTATAAATTAATGGGTTTAACATGGGGATCACCACAACATAAAAAACAGCAGCAAATTTGTCTGTATTTAGGGAATGGCTAGATTCAGGCTGTAAGTACATAAAAATGATTGTCCCGTAGTATATGGCAATAGAAGACAAGTGAGAAGCACAGGTGGAGAAGACTTTCTGCCTCCCTTCCCCTGAATGCTTCTTCAGAATTGCGGACACGATGAATAGGTAGGAGATGAGGACAATGAGGAGAGAGCAGCACACATTGAACCCAGCCATGCTCAGCAGCATCAGTTCCTTGACTTGAGTGTTGGAGCAAGCTAGAGCCATGAGAGGAATGTCTTCACAGAAGAACTGGTTCACTAGGTTGGAGTCACAAAAGGATAAAATGAATGTGGTCACTGTCTGAATAAGTGCTGTGACAAATGCATAAATGTATGTCGCAATGGCTATTTGAATGCAGAGTCTTCTTGGCATGAGAATTACATAGAGCAAAGGGTTACAGATGGCCACATACCTATCATAGGCCATTACAGACAGCAGGAAGACTTCACACACAGAAAATGTGGTGAAGAAGCACACTTGAGCTGCACATCCATAAAATGATATGCTTTTAATCTCACGCAAAAAATTCACCAGCGCATTTGGTGTGACACAAGAGGTATAACAAAAATCAACAAAAGCCAGATGGCTGAGGAAAAAATACATAGGAGACTGAAGCTGTGGACTGATTTGTATTAACACAACCAATCCTAGGTTACTCATGACACTAAACAAATAGATGATTAGAAGGATTACAAAGAGAATGACCTGAAGTTCAGGATCTTCTGTAAGCCCCAAGAGGATGAACTCTGTCACTGCTGAATGATTGCCTTTGGCCATTCAATACATGCAGAGAGTTTTATGATCAGCCCCTTCAGATGATACCTTCTGAGTGATCTTGATTCTGTAAGAAACAATCCAAGTTTACAAAATTGAAATATATTATCTTCTCCTAAAATAGAACTCTGAATTGCACTCTGTATGTAGGGTTTTACTTGCACGGTAATTGTGAAATGCACTAAGTAAAAACTCAAAGGTGACAAGTTCTTCAGGAAGTAAAGCATAAGTGCAAATCTTCACTTACTGCTTTATTACCTGAAATAATAATCTTGGATTAACCTTTACAAATTAAAGCAGAAAAAACAAACTTATTAGGAAACTACAGTTCCACAGTTTGTACATAATTCCTTGAACAATTAAATTACATACTTTGTGTATAAAAATACTTACTATTAAAAAATGGTGGTATATAAAGAAGGCCATCAGACAACATATTAAACACATATATCTCTAGGCCTTGCAGTTAGGAACATTTACTGAATTTCTTCTTTTTTATATCTAAGTGTTCTGAATTTTCTTTTACTATATGTGGAATTTATGAATTTCAAAAAAGAGAAAAATAACAATACTAATTTAAATATCATATACTCAATCTCCATAGATACACACACATGAATGTGTATGAATAGTTTTCCCATTATAGATAAATAATATGACAGTATTTTTTCATAATATAAGATTTGGTAATATTAGTTTATCTTATACCTTCAAACATTCAGCATCAGAGGAAAAAATGTCAGTCAATACTTTTGGAGTCTCATTCATCTAGATTGTTCTATGTTTACTGGAAAGGTGACAGAATAAAATTCTTCCTTTAACCATGGTGGAGTATATGCTGTTTTCATTTATATTATTCTCAGCATCATCTCAGTCTTCTCACCAGCCATCTAAATTGACAGTGCATATAATATATATGTTATTTATATAGAATCTGTAATGTTTAGAAGGAAAGAATATGTGACCCTTTTACTAGAAGTCAAAACCAATAATAGTACCTTACATCTCTGTCTATAACTGAAGATAGAAAGCACTGGTTTCCAGGAAGGTCTATAGGTTTGTTTTCTCGTTTGGAGTTTTTGGATTACAGAGGAAATGATGACCTGGGATGATACCTGAAAAGGTTATAAATGCTCAGCAGCCCTTCCAAAACCCAGAGACTGATGAATTATTTTATCAGGATATGTTAAACATTTGTACCTATTTTTAGGAAGCTAAAGAACTCCTGATACTTCATATGACCCAAGAGCCAAATGGTGAATCTTTGATTGCTTAATGCTCTAGCAGCTTTTTAGGCCTACACACACACACAGATACACATACACATACACACATTTTCAGATTATATACCACTCACCCTTACCCACAGCCACACCCATATTGTAGGTTTACACACACACACACATACACACACACACACACACACTGTAGGTTTAAAGAACAGGTATGATAGCCAATCATGTATCTCCAACTAGGCCAAAGATTGAACATAAAGAGGTAAAGATATCACAAATTTAGAAGCCTCTTTTTTTGTCTTTTCAATTTCTTAATATTTTATTTATTTATTTATTTATTTATCTTTTCTAGTAAGAAATTACAATGGAATTTCAATATTTTCCTTTTCATTTCTTCTCTCCAAATCTTTCTATATACTTCTTGCTCTGTCTCAAATTTATGTACTTTTATCACTAATTATTATTGCATGTCGATATGAATATACATATATATTCCTAGATATAATCTGTTCAGTATGTATAATTTTACCTGTTTGTATTTTTTAAAGACTAACCTAATTACAACACCCTCTTTGCCAGTGAGAGACAACTATGATTTGGATTTTGTGTTTATAAGTTTTCTATATAATATCTATTAGTCATTATATTGATTAGTTTTGTCAGTATATGTGAGCAAACTTATGTAAATGACGTCATTTGTTCTGAATGAAAGAAGCAAATCTCATTTATGTGCTTAGCTATCAGTCATCAATGTTTTTAATGATATTGTTGCTGTGGAAACCTAAATTTGCACTTGGTAAGTTACAGTGCTTTTTTTTTTTAATAAATGTGGTAAATTACTTCTTTGAAATATAGGATGCCTCATAGCAAGGTTTTGTTTTCTCTGCTAGGTCTGTTTCTATGATGATCATCAATGTACTGTACAGTTTATTGGCACCTATGAAAATCATTAAATACTTGTCATATCTTCAACATTTTGCTCTCTTTCTTTTGCTATTCAATATGAGACCATCCAATCAAGTACAATCTACAGATAGTTTTTCTTATACTGTGATAGTCTATGTCTGTTTATTACAAGCAATCTTCAGTGTACTTGGCAAAAAATAGTCATATAATACACATACACACAATAAATCATTTTGAAATGTAGATAAGATATAGATGAAAATAGAATGATGATTCATAAGAGATAATAGGTAGATGGATAGGTAGATAGATAGGTAGATAGGTAGATAGATAGATAGATAGATAGATAGATAGATAGATAGTTGACAGATTCATTCTTGGAAAAACTAAGAATCAAGATACTTTCCAGATAATTAGTACTGTCTTATCCTATTCCAGTCAATAAAACCAGAACATTTATACAGAAGTAAAGAATAAAATATATTAAGACTGATAGTAATTTTGTAAGAAATGGAAAAATAAACATCAAGAAGTTTGAGTCAATCAGAGAACATCACGTAACACTGACCTGAAGAAGTGTGAAGATTAGTTCTTTGACTATGTAGAAGTGAACAAGTTGACAGTGTTCACAGAGTGTTAAGTTTCAGAAATATCTGTAGATACATTTGACTTTGAATTTCACCCCTCAGAATCTCTTCTGTGTGCTGAAAAAAAACCTAACCTCTGTTTTTGTTGTGTCTTCCAGATCTAAAAGATTGCCAGTACACAAACATGAGAATTTGACAGTAGATATTTGAAAAACATCACTATTCCTCAATTTTGTTAGAGGCCCTGACTTCTAAATGATAGCACAAATTAGAAAATTTGCTTTCCCTGTCAATTCAGTATTATCAAACATTCAATATAAATGTTGTGAATTGAAAGAAATATAAGGCTACTCATTGTATAATACAGTTCTCTCAGTCTTAAAGCTGTATCTAACCCCTTTTCTCTAGAATAATCACAGATAACTTACATCATATTTTACAAACACAGAAGCATGTTCATTAACTTCTCACTCCAGTCACTCTCTTGATTTCAAGCCCTACATATTCTTGTGAATGAAATATTATGATAAAGTGTTAAATATCATACATCATATTAAGTAAAAATTGGACTAAAAGTGGAAGAAATTCTACTGTTTAGATGAAAGTAAAATATATACATACCAAGTGCAGTTTAATTGTTTCAGCATACTCAAATATATAAACCTTTGAAATTATTCTTGATCTCATGATATGAAACATATTCATTAACCTTTAAAAAGTTATGGCAGTTGATTATAGTGATTACTTATATCTTATTGTTCTAGGCACTTCTTACCACCCGTTGAATAATTCAAAAGAATACCTGATTCAGTTCTGATCCAGAACAACAAACAAGTAAACAAATCATTAAGGAAAGGCTCCAAATCCAGTACTTCCAGTTGTGTTAACCACTCTGAACACAAAGCCTGTACATCACAGCATATCTGCAAGTTTTGAGAATCTGTGGAAAATATAAGCACATATAAAGGTTCATTAAAACTCTGAAGGGAATTGCAGTTGCAGTAACTATGATTTGTTAGGAAAAGGGTATTTTCTTCAATAGACAATTATTTGTCTTCTGAGAATACAGTTTCTGATTAGGTATTAGTCTCTTGGAGAGACTGAAGTCTTAGGCACATTGTACCATGTCCTTGTGTTACTTAAGTGGTCCATTGTGAGCTGCGTATTTTTTGACTCATAGAGGTTCAGAGCTGTACACACAGAAGCACACCACTGCTCAGTGACACTGGTCTTGACTCTGTCCTGAAGGCAAGATATGACTCAAATTTTCAATTCCTATGGCATAAGTTTGTTTGTTTGTTTGTTTGTTTTGTTTTTTTAGGAAGGCAAAATACTTTAGCCTAAAAGGAAGATATTTTCACATATTATGTATGTGCTGCCAAGAGAGACTAGCAGTATTAATGTTAGAGATGAGAAGTTTACTGTTCAATATTGTAAAAAATTAGATCTCTCTCTCTCTCTCTCTCTCTCTCTCTCTCTCTCTCTTTCTTTCTCTCTCTCTTTCAGCAAATGCTGGACAGGTTTACTGCAGCCCATTATAAAAGATAAAATGATATGTGTTGCATCAGCTCAGAGATTTTGGCTGTGACTTCACTGTTTATGTAATAACTAAGTTCATTTGGTTCATTATACATACTCCTGGGACTATTCAATGCAATGGAAAATAGAGGGAGCTAAGACGCCATGCTGACAACTCTTAGTAACTGATTCATTGTCTTCAATATTCTTATATCTCCTGTTAGTATTCATGAAAAGAGGACTAGACTCATTTTTGATTTGAAATATAGGGCAAAACCTTATTGCTTTAAAATTATTTTTCTTTTTGATGATAAAATAGGAATACTGATAGGGACATGATGCTGTCTTTCACAAAACTACATTGCATTTTGCTATGCTATCTATACCATACTTCAATAGTAATGGAAATTCTTTCTACCGGCTACATGGCCTATATTATTTCAACTACTGTAAATACGTTTGATTAGCATATAATATTTTCTTCTAGGGATTGTGTCCTCAAACTATATTTTTAAAACATAGAATGAGAAATACATAACATGTGCTAAGAGTCATATTAAAACATATTTTAAAGGGTTACTTTGTAAAGGCCAATCAAGAAGCATATGACAATAAAAAGTCATATCCAATCCTTTACACGAATGTAATTAAATAAAGTAGTTCTGTCAATAGTAAGCAAAAAGTTTTAAATTAATAATGACAAGACAGTTTTAGGGTTTCATATGTTTTGTCAAGGAATTAGAAAAACATGAAAAATTTAAGGTATTGCTTTTCACAGGGAATATTACTAGTGTAAAGTAAGAGTACTGAAGTGGGTGGAAGAAATAGTTGAGTATTTCTCTGAGTCCTAGCAGTGACCTTACAAACATTAATAATTATGAAGAAAAGAGCATATAAGTGATCTCATCAGGGACATGGGAAAAATGTGCTTTAAAGTCAGAAAAAGTTTAATACAGAATATGGTGAAAAAGGTACAGAGGGAATATAAGTGCTGCAGTATCTTTTGATTACAATGTGAAAACCCAGGATTGTGTTATTTACTGAAAAAAAAAAAAACCTGTTTCTTGCTGTGTTGGGCTCACCTTTAGCATATACTTTTAATCCCTCTAGCTGGAATGTAGACATACCATTAGTATACACCGTTAATCTCAAACAATTAAGGTAAAGTTAGTTTGTAGAAGGAAACAACCACGTTTGAAAGTGATGTCTCATTAAATGGAAGACAAAAATAATGAATCAGAGAAACATTTGACAGAATAGTATATGCCTAACTCTCAGGAGAAGAGATAGGAATGGGAAGCTACTTAAGAAAGCAGTGCACTGAGAGAAGAAGCAAAGAGGGGGCAGTATTACCAGAACAGTTTTACAGATTGTTTGTAGAGAGAACAAGCTAGAAATAGATGAAGACATATCAAACCAGACAACGAGAAGAAGTCAGAAAATTAAAACAGACTGGCAGAGTTGGTTTTAAGCCAAGCAGGATAATTTTGGAGAAGCTGAGAGAAGCCAGATTGAATCAGTCAGCTTGGAGAGAAGTTAGAGCCTGAACAGCTAAATTGAGCCAGTCAGGCAGAGATCAGAAAGAACTAGAAAGGAGTTAGCTTATTCAGCAGTATATTTCAGAGGCTGAAAATATTTAATACCTAGATAAGATTATACAGAGTCTAGAAGCTTTCATTACTAGGCCTAAGTTAGCAGACAGAGGCAGTACACCTCAGAGATGACAAATACAACAGGCATATAAAAGTTTAGAAAATGAGAACGGGGGTTGTGTTTAGGAATAATGATAGAGCTAAATATAAAGGAAAGAAGTAGGCAGGTAAAACAACAATAATATGCCTGAAAAAATCACATACCATTAACTATTTAGCTAAAAAGAACCTGTTATACATGTTTATGTATAAATATACATACATAGTTTTAATAAACTTTTCTCAACTGGACTGAAAATGTTTCCCTCAAGAGCCATAGATCTGTGGATGCTCACAACTAACCATTGAACTGATCATGGGGTTCCCAATGGAGAAGTTAGAAGACTGAAGGAATTGAAGGGTTTGCAGCCCCATGAGGAGGGCAACAATACCTACCAACCAGAGCTCCCAGAGTCTAAACCACCAGCCTGGGAGCACATAGAGAGGGACCCATGTTCCCAGCTGTATATGTAGGGGAGGATGGCATTGTAGAGCATAGTTGGAGAGGAGATCCATGGTCCCGTGAAGACTGGATGCTGAGTGTGGGGGAATTCGAGGGTGGAGAGGTGAGAGTAGGTGGGTAGGTAGGTGCACATTTTCATAGAAGCAATAGGAAGCGAGATGGGATAGGTGGTTTCTGGGTGGGGAGGAAATGAGGAAAGGGGATAACATCTGAAATATACGTAAAATAGAAAAATAAAGAGTCAAAGATCACTTAACTAAGACCACAATTGAATACATGAGAATCTTTCAGTTATTGGAGAGGACTGTCTAAGAGACTCCCCAAACATACAGACTTTTACTGTTGCCCTTGGTTGTACCTGAGAGGCTAAAAATAAGTCTTTGTTGCTGGTGACACTATGCATGTCAGAAATAAAACCCAAGGACCCTTGAGTTGGAACTGACCAGAATGTCCACTCTCCAAAGACAAGTTTCATAGTACCAGAAAGCACTAGGAAAGGTCTCAAAGGAGGGAGATAACCAATAGCCCTATTCAGCTAAGATGCTTATGAACCACATCAATGATCCACATGACACAACAACCCTAACAGTGCAGTAGTGGAGTACAGTCTCAATGTATACAGCTACAAAACTCTCCTGTACCTGAGCCTCAGGGAACATTGTGGAAGAGGAAAAGAAAGCAGAGAAAGACTATAAGAGCCTGAGGATTAGGGAGTTTGCTATGAGATCTTGTCTCCAATTAACATCAGAAAATATATCCATAGACTCTCACTGGACAAAGATTATAGCAATGAACATGCCAATCTAAATGGAGAAAAGCCTACGAGGCCTCAACCTTGTGGAATGAACTATAGGCAGAAGAGGTGGTCTTTCCTAGAGAGGAGCACACTATTATTGTTCAGGGTACGCAGCCATCCCTAAAAACAGATAGACAAGTAACATTATACAGATTAAGCATGTGATATTTACAAACATATTTCTATACACTCAAACATGGATACATGCAATAACAATTAGTGAAAAAGGAGGACATGGACTTGATGAAGAGCTTGGAAGGATATGCAGAATGGTTTTGATAGAGCAAAGGGTAGGGAGAAATGTTACAATTATATTAAAACCTCAAAAGTATAATTAAAAAACAAAAAGGAAAAGATTGACAATTTAAATATTTTTTTTGGCAAATGAGAGTTTGCTATGGAGTCTTATTACCCAAAGATATTTTTTCATTGTTGTTGCATTTTTCCCTTTTTTTGAAATGAAAGAACAGGTTTCAAATTATTACATCTAATTTTGTATATGAAATAACATCTTACATTGAAAATTTCTCTATATAGGTTAGATGTTTTTCTATAAATGCATGTATTAGTAAGAAGATATGTTTTGGTATATATATTACATATAATATATCAATAAATAGTCTTTTATTGGAAAAAGAACACACATAGTCCATCAAGTAATTCTCTTAATTTCATGACATAAACATTTGGTTTCTACTGATAATTAACTTCTTCAAAGCATCCTTCACTTCCTTGTTCCTTAGGCTGTAGATCAAGGGGTTCAACATGGGGATGATCACTGTGTAGAAGACAGAAGCCATTTTGTCTGTGTCTAGAGAGTGGTTAGAACTGGGCTGCAAGTACATAAAGATGAGGGTTCCATAGAAAATGGTCACTGCCAGCATGTGGGAACCACATGTGGAGAAAGCCTTGCGTCTACCCTCAGCGGAACGCATCCTTAGGATGGCAGAAATAATGAATGTGTAGGAAATAAAAACGATGAGAAGAGAGGAAATGAACATGATGCCAGCACAGACAAAGATCCATAGCTGTTTGGAATGAGTGTCTGAGCAGGTTAGCCTGAGGAGAGGCATGTCATCACAATAGAAGTGATTGATGGTATTGGAGTGACAATAGCAGAGGTGAAAGGTAAGGATGGCATGAAACAGTGCTACCAGGAAGCTGTAGCTATAGGGGGCAGCTACAAGCTGAAAGCAGATTCCTGGGGACATTAGGACCATATAGAGTAGAGGGTTGCAAATGGCCACATACCTGTCATAGGCCATGGAAGCGAGGAGCAAACACTCAGCTGTCATGAAGGCTAGGAAACAGCCTAACTGAGCAGCACATGCATTGAAGGATATCATATTTTGTTTGTACAAGAAATTTCCAAGCATCTTGGGTGTAATGACAGACGAGTAGCAGAAATCAACAAAAGCCAGGTTGCTGAGGAAGAAGTACATGGGTGTGTTGAGTCTTGCATCTGTTCTAATGACCAAGATAAGTCCCAGGTTGCCTATTGCTGTGAAAAGGTAGATGGATAAGAATACCACAAAGAGAGGCATCTTCAACTCTTCGCGGTCTGTGAGGCCAATAAGAATGAACTCTGTTACCTGGGTGCAATTTGTCTGAGCCATGAGTCTTCAGGTCATCTGTAAGAGGAGTAAATAAAAATTCTTTACTGTATGTAAATACAGTATTTATATACAGTAAATGTATTTATACTTTTACTGTATTTGTACTTCATGTATTTATACTTTGGATGACACAAGACCTTCTTAGTATTTTATTGTTTCCTAAAAAGATATTTTTGTCCTAATTTTTCCAATACTGTAGAGATTGTTACGGTGCTGGGATGCTGAATATTGGTTAGATAGCACAAAGAGTCAGGAAGAATTAATTCATATTGTGGGAGGGGTTCACTTTCTTTGTTGGTGTTGCCACAGATAAATTCTTCTTTCTTCAGTGACTAACTTCTCACCCAACCTCACACAACCAGTTCTAATTTATCTCTACAGACCATACACATACAGAAGATATGAATGGAAAAGTGGAGCCATTGTAAAGAGGTGCCAGTTGGGGAGAGGAAGGGCATAGTAGGGTGGTGATTGAAAGGAAATGAGTATAATTCATTCTATATGGTGGTGCATGCATTTAATTCCAGCATTCTGGAGGAAGAGACAGGAAGATCTCTGAGTTGGAGTCTCTACTGTTCTAAAGAGCAAGTACCAGGACACCCAGAGCTACAGAGAAGAATCCTGTCGAGAAAAAAAGAAAAAAGAAAAAATTTTGAAGCCATCAGAAAATAAAAATGAGAAAATAAAAACACAGAGGAGTTTTTTTTAAATAAAATGAATATTTCCCACTGTTTTCTAAATCAATCATTTATTTAAAACTGATCAGTGAAAAAGTCCACGTTAGGCTATTTTTGGTTTAAAGATTTTGCTTACTACATTATTATAAATATTTTTTGATTTGTTAAAATGTCTTAGCCATGATTTATGAAATATATTTACGAAGTATACAACCTCTTCTGCAGTTGCAACACTGTTAGCATTTCATCTTGTCTTTGTAGTTGAACATATACAGGTTCATATACCCATATATTAAGGTAGAAAGAAGAGCTATCCGAGAAGAGAAAGGGAAAAAAGTAAAAGCAACGAATGCTGATGGAAATGGTTAAAGTATGTGCAACATTGGAATAGAATTCTCATTTGGAAACACCTGACTTGTATGATGAACATACTCTAATACATAATTTAAAACTGTTTTATTGCTCCAATAGTGTTATCAATACAGTTTTGTACTTTCCCTTATTTATAAAAGTTATTTTATATACATACTCTAGCCTATAATACTACCTTAAAGGTATCTTCATAATACAGAACTGAAAGTAGATAACATTATGTAAGGCACAGCAATTGTGTTCATTTGTTTCATTTTGTTTTTACTAAGTCTTAATATAAATGCACTATTTTATGGGTGTTTTAAAGATGAAAAGTCCAATATAAAATATAATCAATAAAACAGCATCCAACAATTGTTTTTGATTATTATCATATCTTAAAGTTATATCTTACTCAAGACTCACACTTATGTTCTAAACTGAATATAATATGTTTCTCTACTCCTGAAAGTCCAAGTTGTTTACAGGCAATATTTGTTTAGAACACCAACATCTCTATCACTCTTTCTTTTTCTCTTGTTTTATTGGTTTCTTATGAGAGAAAGTCTTGCTGTTTAACCCATGCTTGTCCCAGCTCTATTTTCCACGTGCTGGGATCATGTATGTGAACCATCTTATGTAATCTCTAAAGCACAAGACAAGGAGGTGGCAAAAGGAAATGACTGTTCTTGTAATTCAGTAGTATTATTTGAATTAGCATTTATGTTTATTTTCCAAGAGATTTGGACTTTTTTATGGATCAATTTATAAGTCATGTCCTTTTGCATGGTTTTAAAATGTATTGTTTTTAAAAGATTTGAGCTGTGCTGTGAATTTATTATTTTCCTGCTGCACTTGAAGTTGAGAAATCTTTGCTTTCCTTATCAACATTGCCTAAATTTCATAGTTTAAGTTTTGCATATCTAAATAATATCACATTTCTTTTTTCTTCTGCTACTTTGTTATTTTTAGCCCACACAGCCCCTTTCTCTTTTAACTTTTTATCTAAAAAACAAAATAAGTTTCTTATGGAAACCTACAAATTATTTTAGTTTCTCTAAAACTACTCCATAGAAGAAAATACATTAGTAAAATAAGAGTATTTGAGCATTTCTTACCTGTATACTTAAGGCTTACTTTTTTTCTTTGCAAGGTCTATTTATGGTCATATTAGTGACATTTGTCTAATATACTCAGTGTTAATGTGAAGTAAAATTATAGGTACCTCAAGGATAAAATTCAATTTGCACAGGGATTATAATTTGGTTCAATGTGAGCTTTGTTTTCCTTAACCTTATAGCTTGCAGATGGGTTATTTGATGAATTTATACTTGAAATATTTTATATTATAATTTATTACCATATACAAAAGCTAAGGAAACCAGAAGAAACACTCTTACAGTTTGTAACAAAAAGAACCCCTGTTTTATTGCAAAGAACTGTTTGAGTCGTACTTAATTTCATCTTGTACTAATTTACACAGATACTCTTTCAACCTACCCAGGTAGGATGTTCTTCTGTGTCTCCTCATAGTGGGTGCACAGAATACCTGGCTTCATGGTTTTGTTTGTGTCTCTGTCCCAGAAGCTCTTACACCAGAGAATAAGAAAATGAGGTTATCAAAAAACATGAGTCTATGTTCCAGTGGGAGATATATTCAAAGAATTTCTTGTCTCTGAAGAATATATCCATAGTTTTGCCTTCAGTGTAGTGTTTTTATAAAGGTTCTGATAACTTTCAATAATGTGATTGTAATTAAACAATATCACTATGTTTTTCTGTGTTGAATTATTAGTATCTTTTTATCTGAGTTTGGAAATAAGGTGGGAATTTTAAACTTTTTTTTTCTTTTTTCAACAAATTACACTTTATGTAAAGAAAAAAAACAAAACAACTTCTAATTATTGGAAGAAATTATCATCAACAACTTTTTATGTATAAAGCATTTTATAAATCTCAGTGCATGTACTTTGCCTTAATGGGTAAAGTCAGAAGATTGTTTAACATAAAATTTAAAAGTGTGTGTGATGAATACTAAGCACTTCACCCTCAATTTAATTAAACATGCATTCTTGCAAACAAGAATACTAAGCATAGAAATTACAGCTGATTATTTTTTTACTTTTAGTTGTTTTTAGCATATAATACTGATAGATGCTAATGGGACTGTATATTGTCTTTTAATATACAAATGCACTGACTAAACACAGCCTCCTATTATAACTCTGGTACATCCCCCTTCTTTACATCAGCTAATAAGTTTTCTACTTTCAGTATAAAAATTTTTTTGAGTTGCATAGAAGGCTTTTACTTAGTCTGTAAAAGTATGAAAATATTCCTAATAATGTGCTAAAAAAGGCTGCATAAATAAATATGAAATGACATTTTTTAGATTGAGTTTTACTGAGTAAAACTAGAAACAAAAAGAACAGAGTTGAATATTTACCAACTTTATATAGTGATTCCTCTTTCAACTTCTATGAAGGGCTTGCTGTATTAACATCTAGATTACAACCACAGACACAGAAAGGACAAAGTTAATCTTTTGGCTACCTGAATAGGAAAGAGAAAGAGCCAGTGTGAACTCCTTAGGCAGCAATGACCTTGCCCAAAGTCCTTGGACTCCAATATGTTTCATAAATGCTTAGGAGTTTGGGCTGGAGAGATGGCTCAACCATTAAAGGCTAGGTTCATAAGCAAAATTACACAAATTATTTTTTAACTTCCTCATTTGATGAAGACTACAAGGTAGTTATGTTTTATTGTCTGGCTTATTGCACAAAATACAATACATATTCATGCTCATGACAGTACAGTTCAACTTAGGTAACAATCAAAACTATCTAGGTGTCCATCAAAGTATAGTTACAGAAAACACACACATACACACACACACACACACACACACACAAACACACACATACACAATGGATTTCAACAATGAAGAATGAAATTCTGTTTATGAACAAAAAATGAATGACACTGAAAGGCATTGCTTCTGTTTATGATTCTTCTTTTTTTTCCTTATAATGTGATAGGAAGTAACATTAAATTATCAATGACCAATAAAAGTTGTTTTACCTTTATTTGGGAACTTATAGATTTTATCCAGTGAGTATTATATATATTTCACCTTATGGCCTTAATTTCTATAAAATAGTGGTGAAGAATGAGAGATTAAGCAAAACAATATGCGGGGTATGGAAAAAAATGAAAAGCTCTCAGCTATATGGGCTACAGTGGGTTAACTAGAGTAGCAGAGAGTGCAGGAATGAGTACCAAGGAGAATCACAAAAGAACACATTGTTAGAAAATGTCATAACAGATCTATTGTCTGAACATTTTTCTTCTGGCCTCCATCAGTCAATCAGGTTTGATTCTATCACCCCAATTCCCTTCCCTGTCCTCTGAGGCCTGCTCAGGTCGCCTGAGCTAGTTGTAGGTGCCCTGCCTGATCTCCATTGTCTGGCCACCACTCTACTGTCCTCCATCAGGCATGCCTAACAAGGAACACCCAGGCCTGATACACCAAGAAGAACCAGTCCAAGGCTGCCCACAGAAGACCTGCTACATGGGGCACTCCAGATTAGGCCTGTTTCCCTGATACCGGGTGGAGCAGGAACATCAAAGGACAACCAGATGGGTAAAGACCAGCATAAAAAGAGAAACAACAATAATCAGGGCAATATGGCACATTCAGAGCAAAGGGATCCCACCAAAACAAGCCCTGGATATGATTCTACAACTGAAGCACAAGAAAATGACCTTAAATTCAATCTTATAAAGATAATGATGTCTTTAAAGAGGAAATGAATAAATCCCTCAAAGAAATACAGGAAAACAAAATTAAAAACGTAGAGGGTTTAACAAAAAACCCAATAAATTCCTTAAAGAAATACAGAAAACTTCAATTAAATAGGTGAAGGAAATGAATTAACTATTCAAGACCAGAAGGTGGAAATAAAAGTAATCTGAGGAAATCCTGGAGATGGAAAAGCCCAAAAGAGAACAGAAACAATGATTGCATGAATCACCAACAGAATACAAGAGATGGAAGATAAAAATCCCAGGAGTAGAAGATACAACACATTAGTCAAAGAAATGTTAAATTTAAAAAACTCTTGACACAAAATATCCTAAGAGTATTAAGAATAGAAAAAGGTCAAAAGTCTCAGTTTCTGAACTAGAAAGTATTTTCAAAAGAATAATAGAAGAAAATTTCCCCAACCTGAAGAAATAGATGCTTATAAACGTACAAGAAGTTTATAGAACACAAATAAGATTTGATCAGAAAAGAAAATCTTCCTACCATATAATAATCAAAACACAAAATCTACATAACAAAAATATTAGAAGCTGAAAGGGGGAAAGCTCAAGTAAGATAAAAGGCAGACCTTTCACAATTATAACCCTTCTTAAAAGATTTCAAGTTTGAAGGGTTTGGATAGATATTTTATATTCTCTAAGAAACCACAGGGTCAGTTGCTCTATTTTATTCATACCAGCTTTATTTGTAATACCAAGAAACTGGAAACAACCTAAATGTCACTTACCTGAAGAATGGATAAAGAAAATGTGGTACATCCACACAATGGAATAATGTTCAGCTGTTGAAAACAAAGGGATCATAAAATATGCAGGCAAATAGATAGAATTTGAGATTAGCATCTTGAGTGAGACACCAGTACATATAAGGTATGTATTCACTTATAATTGGACAATAGCCATAAAGTGTAGGATAACCATGCTATAATCCACAGAGTGAAAGAAACTGGAAACTCACTCAGAAGAGGAAACAAAATAGTCATCAGAGGTAAATGGTGGGAGAGGGAGTGAGGAGGGATATGAGGATGATGATTAGTTATGAGGGAAGGGGATGACAGAGAGGAGGGAATGAAAATGGTAATTATTAGAGGGGAATCTCTGGAACTAGCTGGAGGCTTGAGAATGGGGAAGATATTATAGTCTATGGGGATGACTGTAGCTGAGATTCCTAACAGTGCAGGACAATGGGGAAGATATTATAGTCTATGGGGATGATTGTAGCTGAGATTCCTAACAGTGCAGGACATAGAGACTGAAGTAGCCACCTTCCATAGCAGTAAGGAGTTCCAGTGGAAGAAGTGGGACAAAACCTTCAACTCAAAATTTGTCCTATGTTCAAGATATGCAGGGATAAAGATGGAGCAGAGCCTGAGAAAATGGCCAACCAAATGACTGGTCCAACATGAGAGAGCCATCCCATGGGAGAGAGCCAACCTCTGACACTATTAATGATATTTTGTTTTGCTTACAGGCAGGGACCTAGCATTACTGTCTCCTCAGAGGCTTTATCCAGCATCTATGGAAACAGATGTAGACACTAATAGCCAAAGATCAGGCAGAGCTTGGGAGCCTTGTGGATAAGTAGGGGAATAGAATTGAGCTAGATGGAGGAGCCAAGGACACCACAAGAAGATCTACAGAGTCAACTAACCTGGGCCTATGGGGCGCACAGAGATTGGATCACCCACCAAAGAACATCCTAGCCACCTCTACCATTTGCAGAAAATGTGCCTTGCTCTTCATATGGGTCTCCTAACAACCGAAGCAAAGGATATCTTTTACTCTGTTGTCTTCCTTTCGATCCCCTTCTCCTACCTGTACTGTATGGTTTGGCTTCAGTGGGGTAGGAGGTTCTTAATCCTGTTGGGACTAGATTTCCCAGGGTGGGATGATTCCCAAGGAGGAGTAGGTGGACTTCTTCTCGAACGAGAAGGGAGAGTAATTTCTGGTGGGATTTGTAAGGGCAGGCCTTGGAGGATAGAAGGAAGGCTCAAATAGGATGTAATTTGAATTTAAAAAATATGGAAAATAGAGAAAATGTCATAATGCTATCTAGAATGTCATATGCTGATCCAAAAACAAAATGGTTTAAGTTTTTAAACTCAAAATTGTAGTAGCTTCTGCATGTATGTATAGTACATACATTACTATATGTAGTAATTCATGATTCAGGTCATGGTGTACCTTCCGTTTCCTCACAGTTGAATCTCATCACAAAAAGACTTTATTTCTCTGATAAAATTGTAATAGAGATACATTTAGGGTTCACAACACGGTTAATCAGACTGATCAAAATGGAAATACAGCTTTATGTAATACTTTATGTAAAAAGTCAGTAAATTAGTATTATTAATGTGTGAGTGTATGCTGTTAAACAGTCCAGTCTTACTCTTAGGAGTTTTCAGAGTTCTCGGATACATTTAACTTTAAAGAACATGACTAGTCCACAGGGCTGCAGGGCCTGCTTGCTAGCTGAGACATCTGCTACCACTATTTCTTTTAATGAAATTAACACAGAAATAAAATCCAATCTCAAACCTAAAAGTATAATAATAGACTGTTAAACTGATTTAAAAAAATAAAAACAAAACCACAGCAAAAAACATATACTAACTAACGCAAAATAAAACAAAACTAAACAACCTTTCTGCCTGGAGGTTGGGAGTTCATGATTCATCTCCTTAAACTGGAGACTAAAAAAAATGTCCTGTATCAGTAACAATTTGATAGAAAATATTTTACTAATTGCTTTTGTTTTACTAGTTTCATCTGTTCCTATTTCCTGCATATTGTTTACTGTTTAAAGACATCGGAGAGAAAGAAAGTATGAGAAGGAATTATTGATACCACAAAACCATAATTTATAGAAAAGGAGTTCTGACGGCCAGTAGTGTTCTCTAGTGAAGTCATTTAAACGCCATAGTGAATCTCTAGACGCAAGGCCCTGTAAGGATTATAATGATGTGCCTAGGCTCACTGGGAGAAACAAAGATATTTGTATAATCTTGATCAATAATAGGTAAGAAGAAAATTTAAGCATGACATAGCAATCTGGGTTATTGCTCCTGGCCAGGTTATCAGAAACATACTTCGCACCCTCTCAGGAACAGAATGCCTTGGACAAACTCTCTTTACATTTTGTGCACCTGATACTATTGGACTTGCCAGGAGCACTCATTCTCCATACTCCTGACCCCTGTTAAGCCCAAATGTCCTCTTGTATACTTGTTCATCAATTTTTACACCACAGTTGAAGTGCCACAATGAATCAAACTTTTGTGTCAAGGGCTAAATAGACCCTAGGCTTTCCTCAAGGCCCTCATGTATGGAGAAGGAACATAGTCTTTTTACAAAGAGTATGCTTGGCAGGACCACTAATGGTCTGGGGCCAGAGTTGGAGGAACTTTGGCTTCAGATCCTGAAAGTACAACTCTTCCTACTCTAAGAGACTATGATTATCAGTCCAAAAGCCACTGTGTGCTTGATCTCCTTACGCTTGAGTTTGTAGTATAACAGGACAGTGGAAATTATCCTGACCCTCCTGACCTGAGCTTGGAGACTTGGAAATCTCTGATCACAGGAACTCAGCATTAATTATGTTTCAGAGTAAATGGCCAATCAATTCTTTTAGCTGGACTGTACACTTTCCACTAGTTCATGGTGCATGCTCCAAAGACCCTACACTGGACCATCCCTCTGCCCAGGGCCTCTGCTGACTCTTCTCTTTCTGAGGCAGCTATCTTTCTGTGCGTCCCTCCTATAAATCTTTTGTCTGAGTTTTGTTACAGTGTGACTTTGTAGTATTTCTTGGATCATAACTGACAAGGTGTCCTTGTTCCTACAAACAAACAAACAAACAACAAAACAATCAAAGAAAAAAACCCCACAGAGATATCCTATGTACCCCTGTGCAACACTGTTTGATTAGCTTCCTACTGACTTTGTCCCATTGAATGATGTATTTCTGTTTGCTCTGTCCCATTTTCTACTGTAAATAGCATATAGCAGGTTGTACTTAATAAGTTTGCTTGGTATAAGCCATTAGATTAAGCAACATCTCTTGACCGCAATTTTATCTCTTCCTTATCTGATCATTTTGGACTTTGTTACTCAAAAACAACCTCGAGTCCAGGTTACTTTTGTTTATGATTTTATAAGAGCCTAAACCAATACTTTGTACACATTAAATACTGATGTATTTTTGAAATAGCTTATCATGAAGTAATTTATTAGTTGTTGTTTTTTTGTAATAGTAAAGGACTTTGCTTTTGAAAAATATTTATTTATATTTTATGTATATGGAATTTTTGCCAGCATATAGATTTGTGTGTCTGTGCAATATCTACAGATTCTAGAAGAAGGCGTCAGATCCTCTGGAACTAGAACTATATATGGTTTGAGCCCCTATGTAGGTGGTGGGAAATGAACCCAGGTATTTTGGAGGAACAGAAAGTGCTCTTAACCACTGAGCTATCTTTTTAGCTCCTGAAGTGTTTTTTATTATACAGATGAAAGAACTAAATCCATGACCTGTGTTAAGTCACCAGATTCATATTAGATATACGTCCTGAAACATCATTTCTTGAAATTTTACATGCAGCTTCATGGTTTGTTTTATACCAAAGAGGAAAGTTTGTTATTAGCTTTGTTGTAATCATGTAATAGCACTAACATAATAATTTACTAACTGTAAAATATGTATCAAATATTATTCTTCTAGCTTTTAAACTTTATAAGACTTCATTTCCTATAAAATTTCTACAAAATTATTTTCATAGTTTTGATTTTTTATTTTTCAAAAATATATGGGTTCTAGACAAGCCTTGAATTTGAGATATGAAACTTGAGGTGTATGTCTAGCTGCTGTGACTTCTTATTTGGTAAATATAGTTAATTGTTTTGAAAAGTGGAAGGCATCTTTTGTTTGTTGGTTGTTATACCATGATGATGAAATTATGAGAACTAACTTTTTCATAAAGGAGAATATTTCAGTGCATAGAGTAGATTTGACTCCTGTACTAAGTAATCAATCTGTTCTCACATCAATGCCATTGATTAGTAGAGTTGTAAAGTGGTCTGCCCAGGTTTCTTAGTTACTTTTCTGTTATAATTAAATAGCATGATAAGAGGACATTTAGTGAAGGAAGAATTTATTTGTGATCCTGAATCCAGTGGGGAAAGACACCATCATGGCAGGAAGACATGACAGGAGGATGGCTGCAAGAATATAAGCTGGTCATTCCAACTGGGTATCTATCCTATGTGCAGTCACCAAAGGTAGACTCTGATGTGGATGTCAGGAAGTGCATGCTGACAGGAGCCTGATATAGCTGTCTCCTTAGAGGTCTGCCAGAGTCTGACATATTCAGAGGAGAATACTCATAGCTAACCATTGAACTGATCATGGGGTTGGTTCCCAATGGAGGAGTTAGAGAGAAGACTGAAGGAGCTGAAAGGGTTTGTGGCCCCATGAGGAGAGCAACAATACCAACCAACCAGAGCTCCCAGGGTCTAAACCACCAGCCTGGGAGCACATATGGAGGGACCCATGGCTTCAGCTGTATATGTAGGGGAGGATGGCCTTGCTGGACAAACATGGGAAAGGCGATCCTTGGTCCCATGAAGGCTGGACACTAAGTGTGTGGGAATTTGAGGGTGGGGAAGTGGGAGTTAGGGGCGGGTGTGCACATATCCTCATAGAAGCAGGAGGAGGGGTGATGGGATAGGGGGTTTCTGGTTGGGGAGGGATAGGGTAAGGGGATCACAACTAAAATGTAAAAAAAATACAATTAAAAGAAAAAGAATACAAGCTGAGAGAGGATGTTTTCAAACATAATCCTCTAACAGATTGAGCAACTTGGAAGCACCACAAGGCTTTGAAAATCAAGATCCTGCCTCAGAACCTTACTTCCTCATGCATAGCCCTAAACAGTGTCACTAACTAAGTACCAAGTGCCCAAATGGCCATGTCTAGGAGGCATTCTCATTCAAAACACCTTGCCTGTGCTGAATCCAGCATCCTGTATAAACAAAGAAAAGTTATTCTTGGTCTTTTCAGTCAACTCCTGTTTTCATTCACCTTAAAGGATAACCCATATTACTCCATACGTTTTTACATTTTTACTGCACAATTTAAGTTTGTAAAGTTTGCTTATTGAATTCTAATTATCAGACTTTTGGAATAAAACATATGTCTTCTTCCACAAGCTGTGTTAAATTGCAATGATAATTTGTACTGTTATTAAATTGTTATTCCCTTTTGAGTTATTACTGGAGATCAACATGTGAATACATGATAAGCCCAATTAAATAAAGTTATAATGCTAATTCATATAGAGACTTTATAACTTTAGAAAATTATAAAGCCATTAATTAAGTATTTTCTTGGCACAATTCCAGATCTGTTTATCTTGATAAAAGTAAACACCAGGGAAATCACTGAAAAAAATAATACAAGATAAATGATGGCTAGAGATAAGAATATGCATCTATATAGCTAAGAAGTGTGAACTCTGTGGTTTTAAATTTTTGATAGATAAAAATATTTTCTTTTTTGTGGTGGGATTTATAATTTGTGGTCTCATGAGTTAGTCTATTCAATAAATAGCCCCATATTTGACATTTAAACAGGTCTCAAAATTATTTTTGTTCCTGTATAAGACTGGCTGACATTTGTTATCTTCTTGGTTTATAAATCCAATTCTAGTGATTACAAATCCATACTATTTAAAACATGAGATCTAAAGTTTTGATGAAGTGTCAATGATGTGTAAAGTACAGTATGTAAGATTTTAATTTTGTGTGGGTGTTTAAGTGTATGCATGGGGTAATTATATACATACCTGTGTAGTGCTGTGTAAATGAGGACTTTATACTGTTTTATTCTTTTGAGTGTTTTAATGTGGGACATTGTCAACTGCCTTAACTGTTAAACAAACACTTTCTATATACAACTCTTATTTCACAAACTGCACTTCACATCCAAGGCAGGTTTTGGGAGAAAACCTTCGGTTTCATGCATAATAAACACTCCACCACCTAAGCCTCCAGATTTTATTTTAAAATAAAAGTTCACAAGATGACATGGGAAACGAAGCGATTCTACGATATGTTTAAATAATATGTTTGATGAATATCAAATATATTTATTGCCATTTATAGATTACAACTTTTACTCAGAATTTAGTTTTTTTTTTCATTTAAATTCAAACATTCTATCCAAAATAGGCCTTTACTTAGTCTTTTTCTGTAGTGTCTTCTATGCTTCCACAGTTTCTGTGTACGTTATGGCTACTTGGGAAATATACTGGCCAGTGTTTTCTGTATTGTTCATCTTCTCAGTTTTTCTCATCATTGGATTAACGTTATATGCTCAGGTAAAGAAATAAAAGCAGTGAATTGCTCCCTTGTTTATATCGTAGGATTGACCTCTCAGTGGTAGTGTTACTCTGCTTCCTAGCTGAGTCAGTGTTTGTCATTCTTTTCCACTGTCACATTGCACTTTTACTTTGTACAGTGCACTATCTGGAAGGAAATCAATGAGGTAAAGTCACATGAAAAAAGCTATCGTCTCGGTTCCTGATGATAACTCTTCAGTTGTCTTTATTAACTTAAAAAATCTTAAGGTTACAGTGATTTAAAAGAAACACATGGGTTTGTCACGAATCTCTTTAAAGCAGCCTTCACATCCTTGTTCCTCAGGCTGTAGATCATGGGGTTCAGCATTGGGATCACCAATGTATAAAACACAGAGGCCATCTTATCAGTATCTAGTGAGTGGTTAGTTTGAGGTTGCAAATACATAAACAGCAGCGTCCCATAGAAAACTGTGACAGCCATCATATGGGAAGCACATGTGGAAAAGGCTTTTTTCCTCCCTTCTGATGAACGGATTCTTAGGATAGACAACACAATGTTGAAATAGGATACCAGCACTATACTCATGGAGAAGAACAAGTTTGTAGCTGCGGATATAAAGACTACAGTTTCTGGAAGGTAAGTGTCAGAGCAGGAAAGTGCTAAGAGAGGGACATTATCACAGTAAAAATGGTTGATTTTTTTGGAGGAGCAATAAGACACAGAGAACACACAGGATGAAACAACAATGGCTGTGCAAAAGCCATAGAAGTATGTGAGGGACACCAGCAGAAGGCAGACCCGTCGAGACACCACCACCATGTAGAGCAGTGGGTTGCAGATGGCCACATAGCGGTCATAGGCCATCACAGCGAGCATGAAGATCTCTGCTACAATGAAAACCAGGAATCCTCCAAGCTGCGTGGCACATTCATAGTATAAGGTGGTTTTCTTACTGACTAAGAAGTTGACCAGCATTTTAGGAGCAATGACAGTGGAGTTGCCAAAGTTGATGACCGCCAGGTGTCTGAGAAAGAAGTACATGGGAGTTTGCAGGCGTGAGTCCACGGTGGTGAGGGTGATGATGCCCAGGTTCCCTGCTGCTGTCAGAAGGTAGATGACTAGGAAGACAAAGAAAAGTGGAACCTGAAGTTCTGGCAGGTCTGAAACACCGACAAGAATGAACTCAGTGACATGAGATAAGTTTATAGAAGCCATGTAAAAGTTGTAAGTTCATCTGTTTGGAAAGGAAAAGAATGCCGTACAAAGTTAAGGAAGTATTTTCTACCATTGCCATTAGATACAAGGGGCAGCCCTGGGCTGAGGTTTTTCTTTTTTCTTTTCTAATTATGAATGAGTTAAATTTCAGCTATGAAACTCAAGATTTTCTGCTTAAATCTGTGCTGAAGTAACGTGAGGGATAATGAATTAAATAGCTGATGGTACATTCGGAGGTTTGTGGACTACTTTAATTCATGTGGAAGGACAGACATGCACTCAATCTGCAGTACTTGAAGCTATTATATAATCGTGTGTCTTATTGAGTAAGAAAAAGCATAAGGATCCATATGATTTTTAATAATCTAAAATATAATTAAACTGAGACTTGTTTAATCTGGCAGATATATGTTTACAGCTGCTGTCCTTCCCATTTTCTGTGGAGTGTTATATAAAGTCATTGGATGGAAATTTAACTTAAATATTTTTCTTACCATACTTGTTATCTTTTCATTAATTTTCTGTTTCATTTATTAACATAGAATTGCATGAAACTATGTCCTGAAGCATAGTATTAAGAGTGTTTAATCTCTCTTCACCTTCAAAAGATTATATCAAAATATTAAGATTTTTGTAATATTTTACCTGCCTTTAGCCAATAACTTTCATTCTTGTCCAACAAGCTTCATATCCACTTCATTATATTTTAATCAATCATGATCTTATTAAATTTTGATTTTTAATATTAACTATTAATTTAATTAACATGAATGTGTTAATATTTTTATAACACTATTGGACATCTTTTTTCAATCACTATGATAACAATATGTGTATTTATCATAGAATTTTATGTTATTTTCATATGCTGAGTAAGTTAGTGTAGTTACTTATGGATTATCATTTGTCCTAATGACAGCTCGGGTCCCATTAGCATTCACAACTGATAAGTTTAGGCAGGTAAATCACACAGTCACCCTGCAGCTACAAATTCGCATGTAATGATTGGAGTGTCATGATATAATTATGCTTTCAAAAATGCCTGATAAAATCTAAGAGCTGTTGATATGTTCCCTCTTTCTAAAATGGACAGAAAAAAATGTACAGACCTAAGCTGTAGCTAAAAAAAGAATATTAAAAAGTGATAGTGTAAAATAAATAAAATAAAATAAAATTAGTTAAATAAAACCCAGCGAATCCTAACATTATAGGGCAACTGATACCTTTGACTCTGACAACAGACATCACTCTGTCCCTCTGGTTTCTTGGTGTCACTTTTGTTATTTATGTTAACTATATATTTGAGTTCGTTCTCTTAGACAAACAATATTGAAGCTTCACATAAACCACTTTCCTTTCCTCATGAATCTGATATTCTGGCCAAGTAAAAACAATTTGTAAAATAAACCTGTGAACAAGATCACTGCAACAGGTATGAGGTAGGATGAGTAAAATGCACTCAGGTTTTCATTGAAATATCCTGGGAGGATAATTTGACATGGAATAATGGGGGACTTGCTTCTGTCAAAACACTGTTTAAATTCAACTTTAAATAAACACAAGAAAATCATTATGTAAAGCATCACAGAGAAAAAAATTTCCAGGATTTTAAGCCATAAAAAATATGGGAGAAATACCATTCTCTGCAATAGAAAATGAGTTAACATGCAGATGTTTTTCGTGTATGGAAGGGACAATGTAAGATAAGAGTATGTGACCAGAATTTTTTGAGGAATTGGGAATTAGTAGTATCATGTGCAATATTACATTGAGAGATATATTACTATATAGATTTCTTACTTGCTTTTTGTAGTTGTGAATCAGGGAGAAATATTAAGAGAGGAAAATATTTTGATTAAATTAATTGAACCATATTAATTTTTGCTGTTGTAAAGATTATGAATTACAGTATTTGAAAAGGGTTAGAGATGGGACTTAAAAGGAAACTTTCAAGCATAAAAAGTACCTTTCACGGTTTTATGGACTTTTTGGAGTGAGATAGCACTATGTGGGACAAAGTGAAGAAGATGAATTTGAAAGATAAATTTGAATGCTAGAAGAAGAGTAAATGATATCCTTAATATAATCCATGTATTGAATCGTATGGGACAAGAAGTGACAGATTGTATACATAATGGAGATTTTTATGGGAATACTTGAGAATCAGGTCAAACTTCATGAAATTGTTTGATTTTTCATAAGAAATTATTTAAAATACAATAATTAAATTTCTGTTTTCAACATTCTGTGCTTTTCTTGCTTGTAAAATATTTAGCACATGTTTAATCAAGTATTAGTGATGTCTGTGTTACAGGTACTTGAGAGACTATGAAGTATATAGGGGTATAATGTTAAGCCATGTATCACAATACATATCTGTCTTTAATTTAAAACTATGTTTGGTACTGCTCACCCAGTGTCCATCACTGACAGAAACCACTTTGCTTTTTGAAAGCTTAGCGTAATACTAAAAGAAAATGTTTTAGATAAGATAGTTGATACTAATCTCTGTACTCTGGATGCTAAGGCAGGAAGATGGTGAATTTTATATCAGTTTCCAGCCCAGTTTCAGTCATGTAGCAAGATACTACCTCAAAATGAAAGAAACAGGAAAAGCAGGCATGGTAGTATAGTTCTGCAACCCCAGGACTCAAGAAGATGTGGAAGCTGGACGGAAGGATGTCTAAGATCATCCAGAGCTTTGCTTTTATACATGGTGGAGGGAGGCAGTGAAGTTAATTTGAATTTTTATACTTGGTAAATAAACTAGGTGCAAATTTTAGAAAGAATATTCAGTTCCTGGGAATGTTACCCATGAATATAAAAAAGACCTCGTCATAATAGACTAGGGTCCTGGGCCTCTGGCAGTTAAGTCCACTGTTTTAGCAGATGCTCCCTTAAATGAAAGCCCAGTATTCTGACACTTCAGCAAAATGTTTCCTTTCAACAGACTCTTAACTAAAATGTAGGCGGATTCATTATAGTCTGTGATAAATGACCTTTATAAATGTGTTCCACTGTTTAGTTGATTGCATTTTAAAACATTATGTCTATTTGCATATGTATCATTGAATAATTTTTAATGTTTTTATAAGGTAATACTACTTTGTACTGCTGACTGACCTGTGACTGACTATATTTTTAGTGTTCTATTTGCTTCAACCTCTCAGGAACTTGGATTATAAGTGTGTAGCTGTATGCAGAAATATCATTACATTTAAAGATACATTTTTCAAAGAAATTTCTTGAGGAGGGGTGTAATTTATTTGCAGTACTGTGCATCTACATTTCTTTTATAAGTGTAATAATAAAAGCAAAATATCTCTTTTAGATAACATAAAGAATAAAACTACATAAATCATGTCATTGGTAAAAACGCACTATTTCAGGAATATGTCACTTAATACATAAGACACAGCGATAATTCAGTTTTAAAAAGTATGAATGACTGATCATTACCTCCACCTATGTTAATAAAAATAGTTAAAATGTCCTGAGCAAGTGCTAGTTTGAGTATTTTACTACTTGATTACTAGCCGTTTACAGTCTTCTAAAATTCAAAAGGAATCATTTGTTTAAGACATAATATTGATTTTAAAAACTTATACAATAATATGAATTATTTTTAACCCACCTGGAATGGATATTATACTTTATGTTCTTAGTTAAAATCTTTACATGGCTGTATCCATGAGTTGATTCAGCTCTATAAATCTATGAGAGTCAAACTGTGAAGCATGGTGATGCTATGATCCATAAATAGTCTTTTGCATCCTTTGGGAATTTGCCACAAGGACTGGTTCCTTAACAATACTCCCATATAGGAACCCTCTAGGAATTAATGCAGAAAAAAAGTCTTATTTTTTTTTTAAATTGTATTCCCAGTATGGATGAGAACTCCCTATCCTCCTACCTTTTGTGTTCACATTGAGCTTAATTTGGTGTAGTCTGAGCCTCTACTACTGAATGAAATTGAGTTCAAGTCCACGTAAACTAAGAGGAGTAGTGATGAAATCACATCTGTCAAAGACCTTCCCTTTCTTGCCAGAATTCTTTATTGCAAACATGCATTACTTAAAACCTAAGAACTAGTGATAAACCAATAAAGCAAGAACAAATTATATCTTTATGGAATGTGATAATCATTACAATATCTGTCTCCATGTTTGATTTCCTTTTAATTCAATAATAGAATAAACATAATTATTACCTCCAAGAATGGTATGAAGTGGATTTTAAACTCTAACTTCCATGGACTACAGAGATGTGTTGGTGTGCAAGAGTGTTTGGATTGAAAGTATAAAGACCCAGTAACTACATTAAAAACCTGAGTAAAGGCTTCAGTTGATTGTCAATCAACACTGGAAAGTAATATATAAGATCTCTAGGGTTTACTAGCTAGCTAGCCTAGTCAAAGTACAAATTACAGTTCAGGGAAGTACAGGATCAAGAAATTGGAAGATATAGAGGGAGACATTAGATGCACTGTTAAGTATACTACTTAAGTATATGCATGTGAAGTCTTGTGAATATGATTAAACATTTTTAATCCAAAAATGTATTTTGTAATCATTGAATTTAAATTTGTGTACTATTTACATTCAGTGTCCACTGCAAATCTTATACAAGTTTCAGTTGATTATAATATATATATATATATATATATATATATATATATATATATGTCTCATGCAAACACACAGTCACATATATATGTTAATGTACTAAATTATGGACATTTAGAAAGTATGCATAAGCTACATATTTAAATTTTAATTCCTAATATCTAAAAATAGAAATATATTTAGAAATTCAGAATTAAAAGTTAGGTGATTATTAAAAGTGGGCTCATCTATTTGCATGCTTATTATAAAGACTTGTATTTGTATATTACACTGTAATATATACTTTTTAAGATTGTGAGAAACTAAGAAGTTAAAAGTTTGCTTATGGCTATTTGCTCCTGGTGGTGACTTGTGACCCGTGTGTAATTGTCTCACCAGCAAGAACACACGCGGACACCAGGATCCTTCCGCAGCAAACATTTATTGTTAATGAAAGGAGGAAGACCCCAGGCGCCGAAAAGTCACCGCTTATATACCCCTGGAGCGGCGTGTTCATATCTGATTGGCTGTTTACTCGTTACCCGCCAAAACGCCCCAGGATGGGCTGTGACTTGGCACGCTCTCACTTCCCGCACATGCGCAACAGCTTGTTTATCGGGATGGGCAGCGGATGTCAGCGCCATCTTGTAATGGCGATTGATCTCGCCGCCGGCACTACTGCGGTAGCGGCTTCCTACAGTGACTGAATAAAGAAATTACCACAAAGGCAGGTGAAATGCACATGCCTTTAATTTCTTCACTCAGAAGGCAGAGGCAGGCAGAATTCTGTAAATTTCAGGCCACTCTGGACTGTGTAGGGAGTGTAGGACAATCATAGCTACATAGATAGACACTCTAAAAAGTATAGAGAAAGAAAAAAGCACAAATGGTATTAAGAATAATGGTATTAAGAAAGTCCACAAAAAATTACCACAGACAAGGAAGTTTATATAATGAAAATGATATTTTTTTCATGTTGTACAAGCTGAAAGACAAAGGTTCCCACAGGTTTGTTCTATTTTTGTCTAGTTCTCTCTCACTATGTCCTCACATCCTCTTACTTGAATTAATTTTGTGTTGAGTATATTTTCTGTCTCTTCCTCCTACTCTAACATTTTTGTAATGTAATAATATTTTAATTAAAATAAATCAAACAAAAAATAGACTTAGATTTTCATTAAGTAACATTCTAACAACCCCACTTTGTTCTTTCTTTTTTTCTTTTTCTTTTTTCTTTTTTCTCTTTTCTTTTTTCTCTTTTCTTTTTTATTCTTCTCTCATATAGTACATCTCAACCACAGTTCTCCAACCCTCCTCTCCTCCAAATCTCGTCCCACCATACCTTTATCTCCCTATGATAAATAGGCCTTCCTTTTCCGTTCAGAAAAGAACAGGCCTCCCAGAGATAGCAACCATTCATGCCATAACAAGATGTAATAAGGCGCCTCATAAACCTTCATATAAAGGCTGGAGAGGCAACCTAGTAGTAGGAAAGGGAGCTAGAAACAGCAAAAGTATCTGAGACACCAGGATTTACACTGATAGGGATCCCACAAAATCCTAGTTAAGCAACCATAGCATGCATGCATGAAACTTAGTGCTGACCATGCAGGCTCCATGACTGTTTCTTCAGTCTCTGTGAACTCTTTTTTTTTTTTAAGTTTGTATAATATTTTTTTTCGAGACAGGGTTTCTCTGTATAGCCTTGGCTGTCCTGAAACTCACTCTGTAGACCAGGCTGGCCTTGAACTCAGAAATATGCCTGCCTCTGCCTCCCAAGTGCTGGGATTAAAGGCGTACGCCACCACCGCCCAGCTATGTATAATTTTGATTTACATAGGTATGGATATCTTTTGCTTACATCTTACTAATACATTTTTGAAACTTTTTTTTGCATTTTTATTGGTTATTTTATTTGCATTTCAGATGTTATTTCCTTACTCCAACCCCCCCTCCCAGGGAACCCCCATCCCATCCCCCTCCTCCTGCTTCTATGAGGATGTGCCCCCAACTACTCCCCCATTCCCACCTCTCCACCCTCGATTTCCCCCACACTCAGCATCCAGCCTTCATGGGACCAAGGATCTCCTCTCCCACCTATGCCCAACAAGGCCAACCTCCCCTACGTATACAGCTGGAGCCATGGGTCCCTCCATATGTGCTCCCAGGCTGGTGGTTTAGACACTGGGGAGCTCTGGTTGGTTGGTATTGTTGCTCTCCTCATGCGGCCGCAAACCCTTTCAGCTCCTTCAGTCTTCTCTCCAACTCCTCCATTGGGAACCAACCCCATGATCAGTTCAATGGTTAGCTGTGAGCATCCTCCTGTGAATATGTCAGACTCTGGCAGACCTCTAAGGAGACAGCTATATCAGGCTCCTGTCAGCATACACTTCATGAAGTACAGATCAGCATCTACCTTTGGTGACTGCACATGGGATGGATACTCAGGTGGATTGGTCTCCACACAGCCCCTCCTTCAGTTTCTGTCCCACACTCTGTCTCCATATTTACTCCCTTGAGTATTTTGTTACTCCTTCTAAGAAGGACCGAAGCACCCACATTTGGTCTTCCTTCTTCATGAACTTCATGTGGTCTGTGAGTTGAATCATGGATATTGTAATCTTCTGGGCTAATATCCAATTATCAGTGATTGAATACAATGTGTGTTCTTTTGTGATTGGGTTACCTCACTCAGGATGATATTTTCTAGTTTCATTCATTTACCTAAGAATTTCTCGAATTCATTGTTTTTAATATCTGAGTACTTCATTGTGCAAATGTACCACATTTTTTTTGTATCCATTCCTCTGTTGAAGGACATTTGGGCTCTTTTCAGCTTCTGGCTATTATAAATAAAGCTGCTATGAACATAGTGGAGCATATGTTCTTATTGTATGTTGGAACATCTTCTGGGTATATGCCCAAGAATGATATAGCTGGGTCCTCAGATAATGCTACGTCCAATTTTCTGAGGAACCACCAGACTGATTTCCAGAGTGGTTATACCAGCTGCAATCCCACCAACAATGGAGTAGTGTTCCTCTTCCTCCACACTTTTTCCAGCATCTACTATCACCTGAGTTTTTGATCTTAGCCATTATGACTGGTGTGAGGTAAAATCTCAGGGTTGTTTTGATTTTCATTTCTCAGATGACTAAGGATGTTGAACATTTCTTTAGGTGCTTCTTGGTCATTTGAATTTCCTCAGTTTAAATTCTTTGTTTAGCTCTGTACCCCAATTATAATAGGGTTATTTGGTTGTCTGGAGTCTAATTTCTTGAGTTCTTTATATATATTGGATATTAGCCCTCTATCACATGTAGGATTGGTAAAGTTCTTTTCCCAATCTGCTGGTTGCCCTTTTGTACTATTGACAGTGTTCTTTGCCTTACAGAAGCTTTGCAATTTTGTCAGGTCCCATTTGTCAATTCTTGATCATAGAGCATAAGCCATTGGTATTCTGTTCAGGAACTTTTCCCCTGTGCCTAGGTATTTGAGGGTCTTCCTCACCTTCTCTTCTATTAGTTTCAGTGTATTTGGCTTTACGTGAAGGTTCGTTATCCATTTGTACTTGAGCTTTGTACAAGGAGATAAGAATGGATTTATTTGCATTCTTCTACATGCTGACCTCCAGTTGAACCAACACCATTTGTTGAGAATGCTGTCCTTTTTCCACTGGACGGTTTTAGCTCCTTTATCAAAGATCAACTGACCATAGGTGTGTGGGTTCATTTCTGGATCTTCAATTCTATTCCATTGATCTTCCTGCCTGTCTTTGTACCAATATCATGCAGTTTTTTCACTAACTACTCTGTAGTACAGTTTGAGATCAGGGCTGGTGATTCCCCCAGAAGTTCTTTTATTGTTGACAATAGTTTTCCTTGTCCTGGGTTTTTTGTTATTCCAAATGAATTTGAAAATTACTCTTTCTGTCTCTATGAAGAATTGATTTGGAATTTTGATGGGGATTGCATTGAATCTGTAGGTTGCTTTTGGCAAAATGGCCATTTTTTTACTATATTAATCCTGCCAATCCATGAGCAGGGGAGATTTTTCCATCTTCTGAGATCTTCTACAATTTCTTTCTTCAGAGATTTGAAGTTCTTGTTATACAGATCTTTCACTTGCTTGGTTAGATTCACACCAAGGTATTTTATATTATTTGTGACTATTATGAAGAGTGTCATTTTCCTAATTACTTTCTCAGCTGGTTTATCCTTTGATTAGCTTTCCATTGGTTTTGTCATTATTAAAGACCAGCCTTAGTCTGTGTTGATGTGATAGGATGCAAGGGATTATTTCAATCTTTTAGTATCTGTTGAGGCCTGTTTTGTGACCCATTATATGGTCTGTTTTGGAGAAGGTACCATGAGGTGCTGAGGAAAACATATATTCTTTTGTTTTAGGATGAAATATTCTATAGATATCTGTTAAATGCATTTAGCTCATAACTTCTGTTAATTTCATTGAGTCTATGTTTAGTTTCTGTTTCCATGATCTTTCCATAGCTGAGTGGGGTGCTGAAATCCCCACTATTATTGTGTTAGGTGCAATGTGTGCTTTGAGCTTTAGTAAAGCTATTAAAATATATTAAAAATAGGACCTTAGTGGATCAACTGTTATAACATGATGAAATAAAGATGCCAATTACTCTGAATCTCACACTTTAAGCCCAATAACATTTAAAAATAGTGTCTTCCTTAACTTGACTCTGAAAAAAAATTATTGTAGAAAAGCAATACAAGGTATTAAAATATAGAAATAAAAATACAGTAGGAACATTATTAAACATAATGAGATATGGGAAGATATGTGGGACGCGCGTGTAATCGTCTCGCCAGCAAGAACGCACACGCACACACATCAGGATCCTTCCGTAGGAACACGTTTATTCCCAAAAACAAAATGGTGGAAGAAGACACCAGGCCCGGGAAAAGCACTGCTTATATACCCTTAGAGCGGTGTATTCACCTCTGATTGGCTGCTTACTCATTGCGCGCCAAAACGCCTTGGGATGGGCTTTAACTTTGGCGGGCTTTTACCATGGCACATGCGCAATTTACTTGTTTACTAGGAAAAATACCGGATGTCAGCGCCATGTTGCAATGGCGGATTTTGCCAGCACCCGCTGCGGCTTCCTACACAGATAAATTACTTTATGATATTTTTTACATATAATGATATTTTTACAATAGAGTTGATATTTTACTGAGTAAATTATACACATACATCTTGAGACTTTTTAAAACTTTTTAAAACTTTTTATATTTATACAATTATATAGTTTTCCCCATTCTTTTCAACCATCCAAGCAGTTCCATATAATCCACTTTGGTGTCTCTTGACATAGTCACTTTTATTATTATTACATGCATATATGCATTTGTATATGTTCCCTAAATATGACCTGATCAGTCTGCATTGTGTTATTTGTATGTATGTTTTCAGAGCTGACTACATGGTATTGAATAACGAATTGTTGTGCTCTTTCCTGGAGATTCTTCTATTCTAAGTATTCTTTAGTTGCCTGTCATTCTTTGTGCATGGTAGAGGACTCAGGCTTTTTCTCATCCACATTGTCATGTCTACTGTTTTCCTGATTCAGTTCACAGTTAGATAATTATATTAATGAGACTTTATAGGTGTATTTTATGATATTACTAAGAGACACAGATTCACAGAAAACTCCTTGATCATCTCTAGTTTTAGAATCTTTTGGCTTTACCTTCCACAATATTGCCTGAGCCTTAGGTGCAGGAGAGTTTTGTAGATGTATCTACTTAGACTAGGGTCTATTAGTGAACTTTAATTGATTGTGGTTTCCGCTTATGATCTTACTCTGTTACAAAGAGTAGTTTCCTTGATGAAAGCTGGGGTATTATACTTATCTGTGGATATAGAGAAAACATTTAGATTGTTGTTAGAGATTATTCTGGTTTAGTAAATTGGTAGTTGTAGACTTTTCCAAGAACCGTGGCTTCACGCTTCTTGAGTAGCTAGCTGGTTTTCCAGATCTGTTGAATGGATCTAGTCTGAATAGAGTATTGTTGGTTTCTATCAATGCTACAACACCCTTAGGGTTATCTTTACATGTTACTGTCTGTTGTGGCTCGGATATCTTAATGCTGGGTATGATTGTTCGTTCCTTTTCTATTTTGGAAGCTTTCAGGGTATCTGCTAGTACTATAAAAGCTAGTACTCATGGTGCTGTTACTCAGGTCAATTCCAGGTAAGGAAATTCCAAGCCATATATCTGAACAATATGATGTCTTAAACAATAGGTGCATACCTTCCACCTCTCAGGGGCATCCTGCAATAACAAAAGACTGTATTATTTCAGAATCCTTGGGACAATCCCACCAACAACTCAAATGGGGGCTTCTCATTTCTCATATTGCTGGTTTTGTTACATGATTTTTGGATTTTGTTATAATATTGAAGACAAGAAGAAAACCTTTTATTTAAATTATATATGTATATTTACATACAAAATTACTTGTCTTATTCTTAGATAGTTAATACTTTGATTTCTAACATCCTTGCTCTATAAAATGTTTTGGAGTAAGCTATACACATATAGCTTGGTATATTGTTTTGTTTTTAAATTATTCTTTTATGTTCTTTTAATTTTTACTATATAAAATAAATGTCATTTTTTAAAAGAGCCTAGAAATTAATACAAATTAATTTCAGTTATGTGTGGACTATTCATAGCACTGATGACCGAATGTACATGACCTGTGAAAGACTAAGTGTTAAAAGTAGGCATGGTTCCAAACAAATCACAACATTTACCAGGTCTCATGTGGGAATTTTATTAAGAATGGGGGTCAGAGGCAGCCTCTGGGAGAGAGTGGAGAGAAAGAGAGAGGGGGCAGGCAGGACTAGTATTTTATCCAGGTTGTGACCCATGCACAAAATGATGTGCTGTGGGGGTGGAAGGTGGGGGAAGACTGCATATGTGCAAAGGGATGGACACTGGAGCAATGCTGTCACGTTGAGATGATGTGTCTCATCGTCAGGTCCCTGAGAACTGGCTGTAAAGATGCCTAATTGCAGTGATATCACTTCTAGCTGTCCATGGATATGCCTGATTGCTAATATTCCTCTCTTTTCCTTATCATAGAGGAAAAGAAAAGAGGAAAGGGAGATGATGGTGAGACAGGAAAAGGGGCACCAGATCTCTTAAACTACTTCCTGCTGTCTAGGGACTTCATCAATTTTGGCAGCGTAGCTGACCCTCATTATCAGGGCTCAGTCAATAGTTGTTTGCATGAGGTTCTTCTGTGGACAGTGGTTGGTAGCCCTGTAAAAGAAACCCATTAATTGTTTGGTTAGAATTTTTTTGAATTTGTCATTGAGGAAGGTGGAGAGGAGGTTAATGAGGCAAGGAGGAAACAGTAAAAGCAGACAAAAATTGATAAGAAGTGTGGTTGGGAAGGTCAGTATCCATTTCCATACGGAGTTTTCGAAAACCCAGGAACCAGAGGAAGCAGGTCGTTCTTTGCATTTTTGGATGTCCTATTGTAGTTGATGGATTGTTTCCCACCATACCAGACTGCTTGACGTAGAAGCAGCATTCTTCTTGCAGAAAAAGACAAAGGCTGCACTCTGCAGTAAGAAGATCTAGTCTCTGTAGGTTCTGAAGCACCCCTGCTACCAGGTAATCCATCTGTCTTTGGAGGGTGAGCATGGTTTGACCCACCTCTTGAAGACTGTTGTCAAGCTGGAAAGAGACCTGATTGTGTAAGGTTAGAGAGGTAGTCAGCTTTGCCTTTCCAGTAGCAGCACCTGCAGTTACTGCCACAGAAACCGGAAGTGGCACAATTTAAACTTCCCTCTTGTTATGTTGGGCAAGTATTGAGTCTACAACCAGGGTTGGTAGAGGTTAATCACTGAGGATTACTCCTACTTTTGAGAAAAGGAACACCAACGTGCAAACCCCTGACTAGCTGGCAGGTAGACGATAAAATACCTGAGGACCACAGAAAATTGACAAGTTTTGGACTGTAGGACACTGGCTGAGATGAGGTATCAAGGGTATGGTTCTGATGCAGTGTAGAGGGCCAAGCACTCCTACAGAACATGTCCCAGATGTCTTCAAACATCTGCCATGCTCCCCCCTCCCCCCAAAAAAAGTGATAGAGAAAAGGTATGGGGTTGTGGCAACACCAGAGTTGGGGCAGTTGAAAGGTAAAGTGATATTACTTGGCAGAGTCATTGGAGAAACTGTAAGTGGCAGTTGTGAGTTAATTTCCAGGGGTCCGTATAGCCAGAAATCTTTAAAGCGGCTAGGTTGGGTGACATTAAGGAGCTGGTAGGCCAAGGTCAGGGTCTAAAGAAGAAGGCTAAATGACAGGTTAGTATCATTGATGAGGGGGATGTCAAGGAAGTAATGACCTTGGAGGAGTGTTTAATTTGAAAAACATTTTCCAAGAAACAGAATATTTTATTACCTTAAAATGACACACAGTGTTTCATCATAATTATTTCTGTCATACCATAATCCAGGAATAATAGATTAATGTGTAAAACAAATTAATCTAAATATACCATAGGGCTTATTTAGTGCTATTGGTACTTATCAATATTACTGAATATATAGATCTTTTATTTTGTGATATTTCTGAATAGTATTTCATTTTGTGAATATATCTTGATTTATATTTTTAATGTTACTTTGAGTATACCTACTTGTAATTCTAGTAAAACAGATGCATACAAGTACATAGATATAGGCATATTAAGCATGATTTAATTACTCACAGTTCTTAGATAACCCATGGATCAGGTATAGTGCATATATTTTGGAATATCTATTTGTTGCCGTTGTTGTATCTGTTTTCAATTGTCAGCTCTTGTGTACTGAATTTTAATATGTTTGCAAGTCCTTTGATTTTGTTCTTAATTAATAATGTGTTAAATAGCATGAAAGCTTTCTTTACTCTAAAGTAGCAGCATAAACTACCCATGAAACATTGTTTTTATTCCTTGTAGACATATGTGGTAGTAGATTTTAAAAATATCAAAACGTGATACATAATAAAAAACAAAGTGTTAAAATTGTACTTTGATTTCAAGACTCATTTTACTGAATTAGAATGAACCATGTCAATACTTACGATAAATCTTAACAGAGTATTTGCTGAACCATTTATGCTTAGCAGCTTAATGTCTAAATGACTTCCTATTTTATGCTGAAAAATGAAGATCTTTGAGAGAAATACATCAAAGAAAAGAATATATTAGTACATGATTATAGAAATGTGAGATTAAAGCTCAAGCTGTCTATGATAGTGTCTATGGAGGATAAGAGTTATTATTTTTTAGAAACATAAGAGCACCATAGTGTTTCAGAGTATATGACATGTTATATAAGCTTTCAATGGAAAAAAGACACCTATACTGGTCACACAATTGCTCCTCCATTACCAGCTATCTTCACTGAATAAAAACTAATATATATATATATATATATATATATATATATATATGTATATATGTATGTATACATGCAGACACACATATATATGTTCATAGTGTAGCAGTATATGGCTTGATTATGATAATTCATTTGAGAATTTGGTCTTAAAAGATTGCATCATGAGGCTATGAACATGAACTTACCCATGCTATTTTAATTAAAAAACATCTTTCTGGATGTATAATTTTCCTTGATATATAAAATATTATCTTATATTGATTGAAATTTTACCATAGATCTAATCTTTTTTTGACCTTTAGCTTTGACATTTTATGTTGTAATTATATTAATCACATTTTTTCTTGCCTCCAGGTTCTTTAAGGTATAATCTTTTTAATTTTAACACACAGTGACAACTGTAAAATGTAGATTAACAATTCCATACTTTATATCGATTCATTTTAATTAAATATTTTTTTCTTTTACAAGATACAGTTTAAATAAAAAACCCCTACATTTTCCCATATTTATAAACTATGGGATTCCAATGGGATCTTTATTTTCATTAGAAGATTTTGTTTTGTTTGTCCTATTTTTTATTCATTTGAATTGGAAACAATAGAGGTTTTTATATAGGGAAATTTTAATGAAAACAGACTTACACTTTCTGTACATTTCTGCTATTTCAATATTGAGGTATTAAGTGTGGATTCTGAGTCCATGAGTAAGAGTTCTCTTAAGGGCCTCTTTTACTTCTTTGTTTCTTAGGCTGTAGATCAATGGATTGAGCATAGGAATGACTAGTGTATAAAATACAGAGGCCATTTTATCAGTTTCAAAAGTATGGCTGGATTGGGGTTGCAGGTAAATAAACAGCAGTGTTCCGTAGAACACAACCACTACAGTCAGATGAGAACTGCATGTGGAGAAGGCTTTGGACCTCCCCTCCTTAGACTTCATCCTGAGAATTGCCACAAAAATGAACATGTAAGATACGAGTACAATGAGGAGGGAGGAGAGTAAATTGCAGCCTGAGAAAATTAAAATAATCAGTTCTAATTCATGTGTGTCAGAACAGAGCAGAGATATCAGAGGGACACAGTCACAATAAAAGTAACTGATGACATTTGAGCCACAAAAGGACAGTGTGAATAACTTAACTGTGAGAAGTAAGGACACAAAAATGCTGTAGAGATAGGGTACCAGTACCAGCCCCCAACGTACTTTTCCTGCCATGATGATCACATAGAGAAGAGGTTTGCAGATGGCTACATAGCGATCATATGCCATGGCTGAGAGGATAAACAGCTCAGTAATAATGAAAATCTCAAAGAATGTCAGTTGCACAGCACACCCTGTGTAGGAAATGATATTTTGTTGCATGACAAAATTTACCATCATTTTTGGACCAATAACTGTAGAGTAACCAAGATCCGTGATTGATAAATGTCTCAGGAAGAAGTACATAGGAGTATGTAGTTTCGCGTCTAAATGAGTCAAAATAACTATGCCCAGATTGCCCATCAGTGTGACCAAATATATGCTTAAAAATATTCCAAAGAGTGGTGCCTTGAGGCTTGGGCTGTTGGTGAGTCCCAAGAGAATAAATTCAGTAACTTGTGTCCTTGTAGTGTGGTTGGATTTCTCCATTTGGCTCAGTAGTGGCAATCTGTGCAGGAAGTAAGTTTAACATAAGTTATTTCTGAAATGCTGTTATGTCAGAGAATTTACAGCATGCTTAGTAAGATATGGCTTCTTCACCTAAACCAGTTCTGCTCCATTCAGGAAAAATATAGAAGACAACATTTGTATCTAAAAAAATACTATGGTACAGTGGGCTTTAAAAGGGGCAGAATAATAAAACAGTATTAAATGGTGTGATTTTGTTTTCATGTTTTGTTCTATGTTTTGAGACTGGGTTTCACTCAGAGTGGTCTAGAATTTGTATTCATCCTGTCTCTGCATCAACAGAATCTTCTGTAGCTTGATCTGACTTCAAATTAACTAAGTGGCTGGGAACAATCTAGAACTTCTGATTCTGCTGCTTGTACTTGTGAGAGCTGAGAACTAGATTATAGGCATGTGCTATCATATTCAGCAATAAGTACTCATTGTGATAAAAGAAATACTATCCACTTCATTTGTTGCCAAGATTTTGAATTATGTAAAAAAAGTTTTCTTAGTTTATTTCTCTTTTTTTTTTAATTTTCAAGTTTTAAAGCACACATATCCTCACACACATATAAACATACATACACACACACACACACACACACACAGACACACAGACACACATGTATTTTTTTTCTCTTGAAATTTATAATCTTTTAGGGGTCTTTTTCTATAATTTCTCTACAGGTGTTTAAGAACAGTCACCATAATCAGCACCATGTTTTCACAGAAGAGAAATATACAGTTCAGAGGTCATTAGAAATAGTGATTCAACATAAGAACAGACAAGTGTCGAAAAATCAAACACACACACACATATATATAAATCAGATATATAAATGAGATGAATATATATATTATATACATATATATGTATATGTAATATAGAGATAAAGATAGATATCTATATCTATGTGTATAACTATAGATATAGTCTATAAATATATATCTCTAGACATAGATATAGATAATAGACAGATATAAATCATAGGAACTCTCTTTTTTCTTCTAATCAAGTCAGACACATGCTTAAAGAAAAATTTAAGAAATACTTTACATACTATTTATGACAGTCACGTCACATTTTGGACATCTCTGACTATGGATGAATGTACATATCAGCTTGTTTACTAAAGTGCAAAACCTAACTCTATAGGCTCAGTTCAGAATATCCTAACATTTCAGTTTGACTTTTCGACACTTGTCTCTTCTTCATGTTGAATCACTATTTCTAATGAGCTCTGAACCATACGTTTCTCTTCTGTGAAAACATGGTGCTGAATATGGTGACTGTTCTTAAACACCTGTAGAGAAATTATAGAAAGAGACCCCTAAAAGATTATAAATTTCAAGAGAAAAATAACCTTTATGTACTGGATATACTTTAATCTCCTTGTAGACATGAACTCATGTGATCCTCTCAGTAAACTAGGAAGTAGTCATCTCTTCAAACAAACTGAGGCTTAGAGGCTGCAATAATTTAAAAAAAAAATTTAAAAAAAATCTTTTAAAAAGTCACCTTTATATAAGTGTGAAAGTTAAGATATAGATGCCTCACCCAACATATAAATATAGTCTCATAAACACTATATCATGCCACATCTTTAGGAAAGTCAATCAGAGTAAAGATGGGATATGAGACAGAAGTAAACCCAGATGTGTAATGAAAGAAAATGATTCTTGTTAAAATGGATGGCTGACGAATAAGGTTGTGTGTTTAAAATGACCATTCTGAATAATGAACAGAGACTATTAGAAACTGCATAAAAGGTCTTCCCTGGGTACTAATACTATTAAGATTTATGCCTTTGGTAATAACTGAGTTTAAGTATGTCTTTCAAACCTATTAAAACCCACTGTTCCTTCTTACCTGTGTGGAGACCTTTCTTAGGAATCTTGCTGCTGTGATCTTCTTAGTCTGTAACAGAATAGATTTAAGTTCCTTTCTGGTCTCATGGGACTCACTGTATTGCAGTTCAAATACGAATGTATAAACAAATTGTACATGATTTCCTTTGGGATGATAGAGTGTCTTGTGCATATAATAATTATTCTTTAAATATAATACTAGGAAAAAAAATGCTTCATGCCTTAGGCTAATGTAACATATGGACCGTCCCATATCAATAAATGTTGAAAATCACAAACTTAATGACTTTTGAGCATCTTAGACTGCTAACCTGATAGAATTATTAATTTTACTACTCTTTTACAACTAACAAATAAAAGAAACAATACATACATATATTACGATAAATAAATGAGTTGATTCAGAAAAACACCCTGTGAAACACACAATGTTTCTACTAAGAAACTGATAGTGAATCGTGGTGAATCACAGCTCAAATATTTATAGCATATTTAATCTATGTCTGATTTCTAGAAAACTGGTTTTGATATTTCTTCAAGTATTTTCGCTTATATAACTTTTCCAGAAATTATTTTAGCTATGTAGGTCTGTAGAATTATATTTCTTTAAAAACTACATAGGAAAGAAAACTCCAGCCAATGTTTCTTCCTATGTAATTCTGCCTGATATAATATCTTGTTTTCATTAGAATAAACCTAAAAATTTAGCTTGTGCTAGGGAGATAGCTTTGTTTTTCAGATTATTGAGGTTATTTCTGTGGTTTTAGCTACCAAATTCCACCAAATTTTCAATGAGGAAGTAGCACCGATTTCCCTCAATTATTATTTTTCAAACGGAAATGTAGGGAATTCTTTACCTTCAGTTTACCTAACAGTGTCAGTGTTACTCTTAAAATGAAATCAGTCACCGATACAACAATGGTAATTATCTGTAGACTAACATCCTTTAACAAGGTGTAAAATTTACAACAAAATTCTGGCAAGTGCTGAGAATCGACTCAGAGAGCAAAGTGAAAGGGCTTGCTGAGCAAGTGTGGCAGTCTGAGATTAATACTTCAGTATGTCTCTGAATTAAATGTCCAGAATAGATATAAATTTTGACTCTGATCTCCTGTAATATCACTGCTGCTTCAGAAAGGCAGAGACAGGAGAATACACAGGAAGTCACAGGCTAGTCAGATTGCCATATGCAGTGATAGTCACAAAAAAGAACCTTTCTTAAATAAACTGAAATGCAAGGAAGGACATCTGAGGTGTTCTTGTGATCTATACTTGAGCACTGTGGTAAATGTATACATGGGATATTTCACTCATGTTTGCATTTGCATACACACACACACAAACACACTGTGCTAAAAAGTTAATACAAATGTCATCCATTATTTTTCATTTTTCTTAGCTATACTTTTAAAAGTTTTAATTACCAATTAATGGTGATCAAAGTGAAATGTTAAATTTAATATTATACATAGTGTCTGGCGATGGGTACTTATATGTCAATTGGGGAAGTCATTGGTTTTGTGTTTTGTTTTGTTTATTTTATTTTACTGATTAAAAAGAAGCCTTTGTATTGGGTTTATTACAAGCCTTCACTTTGAATTTACAGTAATAAATTAAGTATGCAAACATACATATTAGTTTCTCATTGTCTAATCTTGAAGAAGAGAATAACTTAGTTGATTTTTAACAGCACATATTACACATATAGTCACATCAGGTTTTATTATATTTCCTTTGTGTTAGTCAACAATTTCAAAGCAATAATATTTTGTTACAAATATAATTTTGCAGTTAAGGTTAATTAGATAGTGATCTTGAACATCTAGATTCAATGAATTAATGAATCTAAGATTCATTATCTTATCATACAATTCTTTTGATGTGGAAGAATGTTTTATAGCTAATAGGCATCCAGTACTGTGACAGTATTGGCCAATAGGTTAGGTGTTTCTATTTTCTTGTATCTGAAAAGATATTCTACAGTTCACATTTCTATTAGTTGACTTTTTGTCTCCAGAAAAATAGTTGTAATAAGTAAAATATAAGAAAGGCTTGAGTAACTCAATTGTAGTAAATCAGTTGAAAGCACAACAGTTAAAGTTGATATTCGATATGTGGCAATTCTGTGTTTGATTTCTATTCCTAAGGCAGTTAATTCATGAAGACAATGAGTGTTCTAGTTTTATAAGGTTTGGAGAAAATTGAGAATATTGCTTTTTGTTGTGTAGGGGGGCACTGGCTTATATTTGACTTTCCAGGAAGTCTGGCAAAACAGCTACATTCTCCAGTATTATATTGCCAATCACCTTGTTATTATATGTAAAACACACTTAAAAAGTGAATGGAAAGATTGAAAATGAAAGTAGATCTACAAAAGATCTTAAGAATCAAGAAAAAAAGTGTGGAGTGTTTCTCTTTTGTTGTGTATACACCCAGTAATTTGAAGTTAAATTAAGCCAGAAAAAGACAAAACAGTGAATATAAGCAAACTCAAAACCAGCTCAATATACAAAAAACCCGTTTACTCAGCTGGAAAACAGTCCTGAAATAGGCAAAGGTCACTGAAAAAAGTATGGACCATTCTTAACTATACAAAGGCCATGGAAAGTGGGTAAGATATTAAAACTAACCTACACTGGAATGGTAACTTTTCCCTGAGTGCTGAATCACTGAATATGTACACATTTCATGTTTATAGTATGTGTCATTTGGTGTTTTAGGGAATAGTATGCAAAGTGTTGTATTCTTTATCAACAAGGGCATTAGAGATATCAGGCAGATTATAAGATGAATATGTATTCTAATATAATACGGCACAGGAGTGGGATCAACTCCTCAAACCTTTCACCTATTTGACCATCGTTTTCTCCACGTGCCACTAACCCATCATGGAAATTAAACTCCAGCTGGTCTTTTCCCCTAACCGCTAACATCTTCCTAGATCATCACCCTCAATCACTTCTATCAAATTACTAAATTGCAATCTTCCTCACTCCTTACTTCCCAAATGGCCCCTTTCTTCAATTAAGAAACTGTGTGCTGAAGGAATTTGGTCACTGGGAATTTTAAAATTATGGAGAATACAAAATTTTTAAATTACTAAAGTTTCTTTTTGTGAAAGGCAATTGTTTTATATGTTTCCTGGAATTTTTTTTCTCATTTCAATGTGCACAATAGATCAGCATAGAAGAGCAGGCTGGTGCTAATTAGTCTTAATGTGCTATGGGGTTCTATCTTTCCTGTCATACCAATTGCAAGCATTTTTAATATTCATGGACTTCACGACAAATGGAGGGGGGAAGTTTGATAAAGTGAGCTTATTATATTTTTTTAAGTTTAAACTTGGAGCCTGATGGCTTTTCTCTTTATAAGCTCAGGAATTTCCAGTATCAGCCATTGTACTTTTATTTTACCTCTATTACTGTTTTGTTCTTGAATTCCTTTATACCCTTAAATGAATTTGTTCTTTGATAATTTCATATATTTACTAAAATTATGATCCCTGGGACTCTTTAATTTCCTTCCCAGTCCTATTATTCTGAGTTTCTTCACTATATCCATTTGTATTTACTTATTACATACTTATTATGTTTCTTTAAATATATTTAAAATTAATATTTTTGAGATTATAGTTCTTTGCTCAAAAACTTCCCTTACTGTCTTCCAAATTCAAGGTCTCTTTTTTCTTAATTGTTATTACATTTGTGTGTCTGTGTGTGTGTGTGTGTGTGTGTGTGCATGCACACGTATACTCCTAAACACATAAATAAAACTTCTCAATCTGTATATTTCTTGTATATTCTATAATATTAACTACATGCTTTCATGCCTGAGTGTATAAGAAACTACACATTTAAAGTCTTACCAACACAGCTAAACATGGCCTGAATGAGAAGAATACATAATTAATGTGGAAGTGGGGAAGTTCACAAGACCTTGGATCCAAACAAATGCTTAGAACAGCAGGAAGTATCTTCTCCAGAGAAGACGTCAAGAAAAGGGCCTCCAAATTGAGGCCCACTGAGTTTGACCTTGATCCATATGTGACCATAGTTTTCAGTTTATTGATTGAAAGTATTGATTGGCATCTAGTAGATTCTTCAACAGGTACACAAATGAAGACGGGATGTTAAGAGCCAGAAGACAGAGATAAGGGCTGTGACACGCAGTTTTCTACCCAGTGCAGTTCTGACTTTACAGACACAGTGCCTACTTACAAGGGGCCTACACAAAACTGGGCCTGATAACAGGACATCATAAATCGGGGAGCTCATGGGTTCCTAACCCTTTCCATAGAACTATTAGAAATAGATAATTTTTTTTATAAAGTCAGGATTTCATTATGTAGACCAGGCTTACTAAGAACTCATGTAGCACATACAGTTTTATTTACTCTTAATTCATTAAAATTTATTTTTACTTATTCAATTTGCATCCAATTTGCTGACCCTTCCACGTTACCCCTCGCAGAATCTTTTCCCCATCCACCTTCCACTTCTTCTCTGAACGGGAAGGTACCCCCCTGGGTATCCCAAACCAGGAACCATCACATATCTGTGTGGATAGTAACATTCTTTCCCACTAAAGTCAGACAAGGAAGCCCAGCTAGAAGAACATATACCACATACAGGCAACAGCTTTTGGGATAGCTAGTCCCCACCCACCTGCTCCAGTTGTTCAGGACCCACATGATGACATAGCTTCACGTCTTCTACATAGGTGAGGAGGACTAGTTCCAGCCTATGTATGTTCTTTGGTCGGTAGTTCAGATTCTGAGAGCTTCAAAGGTCCAGGTTAGTTGACTGCATTGTTCTTCCTTTGGAGGATCTATTCCATCCAGGGGCTTGGAATTCCTTCTGCTCTTCTCTATGAGTCCCCAGGCTCTAGTCACTGGTTGTGGGTGTGTCTGTTATCTGTCTGAATCAGTTGCTTGGTGGAGCTTCTCAGAGGACAATTTGCTCCTGTCTGCGACCATAACATAGCATCATTCACAGTGTTAGGGACTGGTACTTGCTCATGGAATGAGTCTCAAATTGAGCTAGTTATAGTTTGCCATCCCCTCAGTCTCTTCTCCATGCTCTGGCCCTGCACTTCTTCTAGACACAATAAATTGGATCGAAAGTTTTGTGGGTGGGTTGGTGTACTTATTGCTCAATTGGAGTTCCTGCCTGGCTACAGGAGGTAGCCTCTTCAGGTTCTGTATTCACAATGTTGTGAGTCACAGCTAAGGACACTCACATAGATTCTTGGACACCTCCCTTAACCCCCCTCTCTGTCTTGTTTTGAAGATGCCTTACCACTGCCAGTGTCACTTGCAGATTATCATTCATTCTCATAGTCATCTGAATATCTCTCCTGCCCTTCCCCACACCTGATCCTGAATCCCCCCAATTCCCTCCCCATCTTCTCTCCCACCCATCCCTCTACTATTTTATTACCCCTTCTAAGTGAGATTCAAGCATCCTTGCTTGTGACTTCCTTCTTGTTTAGCTTCTTTGGTACTGTGGACTGCAATATGTGTATCCAGTATTTTGTGGCTAATATCTACTTATAAGTGAGTACACACCATGTATGTCCTTTTGGGACTGTTTTACTTCACTCTGGGTGATATTCTTAAGATCTATCCATTTCCCTGCAAAATTCATATTGTCTTTGTTTTTAATAGTCTAAGTGTAGTCCATTGCATAGATGTACTGTGGCTGCTTGTATTATGTTAATTTGGGTCTCCAAAATTTTTTGCACAAGAATCCACATGTCTACACATAAGATACTACCCCTAGTTGGTTCTGATTGGTAAATAAAGTTGCTGACAGCTAATGGCTGGGCCGGGCATACAGAAATGGGACTTTTAGGATTTCTGGGCCAAAGACTGAGGAAGAAGGAGAGGGAGATAATCCATGCCAGACCTGAGAAGATGTGAGACAGAAAGCATAGCCATGATGTAGGAGCCAGGGGATAGTGGCCCCAAAGGGCTACATTTCTGAGTCCAGGGCAGCCAAGATGGAATATAGGATTTACTAACTGATAACTTGAGAATATCAGAGTTTCTTTATCCATTCTTCAGTCGAGGGAGGTCTAGGTGTGTCCAGTTTCTGCCTATTACAAATAAAACTGCTATAAGCATATTTGAGCAAGTGTCTGTGGGTTGGTGAAAAATCTTTTAGGTTTATGCCCAGGAGTGGTATAGCTAGGTCTTGAGGTAGTACTATTCCGAGTTTTCTGAGAAACCATCAAATTAATTTCCAAAATGTTGTACAAATTTGCATTCCTACCTGTAGTAGAGCAGTGTTCCCCTTGCTCCACATCCTCTACAGCATGTGCTATCACTTGAGATTTTAATCTTAGATATTTGGCCAATGTTCAGTTTAGAATGTGGCAAATTCCCTTGTATCAGACTGGTTAATGCTGTGATAACAGATTTTGACAAAAAATTCCCAGAAAGTGCTCATTGTGATTCTGCTTGTTAAATAATTTCCTTGGTGGCTGAAACTGATATAAATTTAAATGCAGTATACAGAATACCATGTTTCTTTTCTTTACTTTACTTTTCTTTCTCTCTTTTTTTCTTTCGGTGGATGAAACTTTATCTCTCATTTTCTCCCTGTGGAATTCCATTCTAAAAATGGAAAAATTATCTTTTCAATCTTCTTTTGCCAGAACTGGCTGAACATGAAAGGATAGACATCAAGAAATTCTACTTTCCATTTCACCTTTTTCCCTCTCTCTCTTCCTCTTTTCTCCCTCTGTCTCTTGTTCTCATTCATGCGTATATTTTTGTTCTTTTTGTTCTTGCTTTTTTCCTCTTTCTCCTTATCTACATTCTTGTCTGTGTCTACCTTCTCCTCCTTTTCTTCCCCTCAATTCCTTCTTTTCCTCCTTCTCTTCTTTCCTTCTTTACCTTTTTCTTATCCTCCTTCTTTTGCCTCCTCCTTCTCTGCCTTCCACCTCTACCTTTCTTCTCCTTCTTCCTCCATCTCCTTCTCCTTCCTCCCCCATCCTTTCCTTCCTCGTCCTCCTTATTTTCCTTGATATATTTCTAATCATTTAATGTTAAATTTTGCTAATACTGTCTCTTGTTCATTTGACATATGATACTCAAGGATATTACCTAGAAGTTCTTGGTAGTTTCACTACCTTAAATACAATTTTTAACTGTAACAATGAATATACTATATAGTTATATGGAGTCATACACTATATGGAGAAGAATTGCTTTACATTCTTTACAAATCTGTATACATAGTGAGTTTCATGGTGAGGTAAGTTATAGTATGGGTTGATGCCTCAATAATAAGAAAATCATTTAAATAATACAATATCAAATTGTGTCAGCCTATGTAGCTACACCTATTATTATATATGATAATGCTATTTATATCTGCATATAGATATGAATTAATTTGCTGTATCACTTCTTTTAAGGTTGAAGAGTGAATATGACAATACTTCTAAAAATCTGGTAGCTAGTTTTCAAAAAATGTATATTTACATGAAAAATGACAATATTTTGTTTGGAAAATGACACTAAACAATTATGTGAAAAACAAAAGACAAATTCCTATATGTAGACTCACTGTAACTCTGAGGAGCTAACACCATCAAAGGATAATTGCATAAATTAAATAGAAATTAATGAAATGTATATAGTCAGTTGATTTGCAACTGATAAGCTCAACAATATATTGATATGAACGGTCAATGAGAATCGATGAAATCATATTTGTATATGGGTTAATATTGAGACATATAAACATATTGAAAAGATACAACAATTATTGTAATATGGTCTTCTTACAGAAAGATATAAAAACATATACTCTATTAAGTGGTATCATATCACTGTAGATAATTGAAAACAATTGTAACACTGGGCAGACAGTTCACAAATAAGGCCAGCAAAGAAATACAAGCAAGCACCTCAGCTCATTTATGAGTAATTTAGAGTACTGATCTTCAACAAAAGGTCCCTGGTCGTGAAGAAAAATGGGTTGAGAGACAAGATCTTGGTACAGTAAGGGTCTTTGTATCACTGAGTTAAAGTTAACAGATTATACATTGAAATGAAAATATTGACGTAGAACTAATATGGTAATTGTGTTTGAAATAGTCATTATTTTGGAAAAGGAATAAGAATTTCATTTTATTTAAACATACATTATGGAGTACAAATAAAAACTGCTATATTAAAAAGTGAAGATTAAGTCTGAGAGAAAGCAATTACATAGACAAATGAAGACAGCAGGGACAGGCATCTTGAGCATTATTTCAACAGATGATAAACATACAAACAGATAAACAGATTCATACATACACACACATGTACATATACAGATATGTATTATTATTTCCCATTACACCTCATTGTATCACTATCCTTAGTTCTATTGTCTCTGTGTGTGTATGTGAATATTTGTGTCTGTGCATGTGGTGTTTTCAAGTGATGATATGTGGGTGTATATTTTCTCAATTCTTGTATAAAACAACTATTATGAAAAAGGCTCATTTACTTCTCTTGAATTTTGTTTTCATTATTAATCTATGCATAACAATAAAGATAATATAAATATAATACTTTGTTTAAAATTACATTGAAACTTCTCTTTATGTTTTCTGAATGCACATGGAGCAAGAATTTAACTAGGAAAATTTATATTTTATGAAAAGCCAAAGAAAATAATTTACACAAATTATTCAATGTCCTTTTCAGAGCATATTTTACATCTTTGTTTCTCAAACTATAGATCAAGGGATTTAACATGGGGATCACCAGCGTATAGAATATGGAAGCCACTTTGTCACTTTCAAAGGAGTGGCTGGAATTAGGCTGGACATACATAAATATCAAAGTCCCATAGAACACAATGACTACTGTCAGGTGGGACCCACAGGTGGAGAAAGCCTTCTGCCTGCCTTCAGTAGAGTTCATTTTCAGAATGGCTATGAGGATGAGTAGGTAGGACACAAGGACAATCAGAAGAGAGGAAATTAAATCAAAGGCTGCCAAGATTAAAATTATCAGTTCAACTTCATGTGTATCTGAGCACAGCAGAGGTAATAAGGGAAGACTATCACAGTAGAAATGACTGATGACATTGTTGCCACAGAAAGACAAAGTGAAAATCTTAATTGTGACTAGAAGAGAAACAAACGTGCAATAGAGATAAGGAATTGCCACTAATACCCAACATAACCTTTTTGACATGATGACAGTATAGAACAAAGGCTTACAGATGGCCACATAGCGGTCATAGGACATTGCAGACAGAATAAAAAGCTCACTAACAATGAACACAAGAAAGAAAGAAAGCTGTGTGGCACAAAGTTTAAATGATATTGTATTTTGATCCACAACAAAATTTACTAACATTTTGGGTCCCACTGATGTAGAATAACCAAGATCTGTAATAGCCAGATGTTTGAGAAAAAAGTACATAGGTGTTTGCAACCTGGAGTCCACTGTGGTGAGGATGATCATGCCCAAGTTTCCCATCAGTGAGATCATATAGATAATGAGGAAGAGTCCAAACAATGGGGCCTGTAGTTCAGGGTGGTCAGTGATGCCCATCAGGACAAATTCAGTCACTACTGTAAGGTTGTGTTTCCCCATCCTGGTGTATTAGAAAACCTATTTAGAGTACAGACACCAATATCACCAATAGTTATCTTATACAATCAACTGGCATATTTTAGCATACAACATTAGCATAAGCAATACATATTCAAAATTAAAAAGAAATTATAATGCAATTATAAACTCACTGTTCTTAAATGACAATGTGTTTCATATAGTTAGAGATGCAAAGGCAGACTGAGGATCTTAATTGTGCATGACACTCCATATTAATTTCTATTTGTAATATGAAGGTAACCTTCTATTACGACCAGTGGATTGAGACTAAGTAAACTTCAGTGTATCTCACTATATAGAATATTATTTCTCAATAATAGCACATGATAATATTTCTTTTATTTTATGAAATATATAGAGATATATCTCTGAATAAATGCTAGAACGATATAGAAACAGATTATAGTTAGACAGTTGATAGATATATTTATGATAGCTGTAGGGCAAACATAACAGCTATGAAAATATAAGGCAAATATTTGTAAAATTCCCAATAATACTCAGTATTCAGCTGGAGGACACACATCTAGCTATAATTTGAAGACATGGGAAGGTAATTGAAAGTCACTGTTTATCTGAGATCAGTTTAGGGCATATAGTGTAATCTTGTCTCAAAAACTCTCAAAACCAAGAATAAATGCTCTCTCTCTCTTTCTCACTCTCACTCTCACTTTTTATCTCTATCTCTATTTCTATCTATCTATCTGTATCTATATTCCTTTTTAATGTTTGATGAGTAATTATAATCACATAGAAATCCTAGTGTATATAAAGGTATCAGCATTGTACTTAACATCACTCTTTTACTCATGTAAAAACTTATTGCTATATATTTTAAAAATCAGTAAAACCAGCTATTTCAGTACAATCAACTGAAGATTCTTACACCTATTGTTTTTACATTTCAATCATCAAACCATTGACATGTTGAATATATGTATAAATAAAAACAATAAAAAATATCACACTGCTAATCATTTTCATGAGAATGGGGATGTTTCAGATAATTTTCTCCGGGACATAGTATCTGAATTGTTCTCACACTCTTCCTTTTACAAGACAAGATATCATTATGAACCCTAATTATACTCACACTTTTAACAAGCCTCTTACCTCACCCTCCTGAGTTTTATGTTTTTATATATATTCTGATAACACTTGACCTTATGCTGTATTTAGTAAATAATATATTTAAATGTAATTTTGGGAAGATGCCACAAGAACTAAATAAAATATAAGCAATATTTGCAAAATACATTGATGTTATGTAAAATATTTTATTACTATAGGCAATAAAAATTTCTTCATATTATTATAAAATGTGAGATAAGATTAAAAAGCCTATAGTTAATCAAATAGGATTTAGCTGAATGCCATAATGATCAGAACCTGAAAAGATTATGAAATAGAATATATGTTGATAGATGCGAGTTATTATTAAATTATTAAAATTATGGTATCTAATCCTTTACAATAAGAAAGAAAAATATGTTTATCATGACAATTATAGTAAAATCCATGTCTGGTGAAACATGAACAAAAATGAAAACATAGAAATAACCATACATAATAATGTAATATGCACTTTAATTATTTAAAATATTACTTTCCAGTTTATAAAACTGCTTTCTGTTTTCCTACTATGTCCTCAGTATCACCAATCCATTGTGCAGAAATATACTCCAAGAAGCAGTTTGAAATGAATATGCTCAAGGATTGAAATAAGAAGCAATATGAACCTAATTATTTTTAATTATTTGAAACAAAAAATACATTTAGTAAGAAGAAAATTATTTGCACATTTATCTTCATTAATTTTCAAGTTAGTATATAAGTTAATGCATTGCATTATGACATATTTATACATATAAGTAATTATTCTCTGATTGTTTTTGTCATCTTTCTTGGCTACCTTTCCTTCATCTCCATATGAAGCTCAGGAGGATCTCATTTTTGTTCTCCACTGTGTTCTCATCATTATGTGAGAACAGAAGAGGGTGTTCATTTTCTTGTTAAACTCTGAAAACAGCAATGACCTTCCTTTCACAAGCTTTGGACTTCTATGGGAAGAATCAGATAGCCTTTTAAATTTTTACCATGAATTGGGTCACTGCCATGTTTTAGCTCTGCACCAACTATTTATTCTACGAAGAAATTCTAAGTTTTTCAGATCTCATTGAAAATCAAAGAACGTTTGGATATTCTATCTACCATAACATTGTATTCTTAAAACTGACAATCCTATGATATTTGTTTTTAATAAAAAGCAACAATTTTGACATTATCAGAGACTAGACACAACCTCACTATTTGTAGGGAACTAGGAAAAAATTTTTCCAATGCCACTTTGGCATTCACATTTTTATACTTTTCTGTTTTTTATTCTCAGTTTTTGTCAGCATAAGGTAAACATATACATACATAACATATTTATATAGGTGAAAAAACATTGATATTTTAAGAACATACTTTAGATTTTCCTTTAAAATTTGTAAATATAAAAAGGTTCATTTGAATTTATAGGAGAGAAGTCATATTGTAGTTACATTTGGTGGCAGGAAGCACTGAATATTGAATAATAACTGGTGATAATTTTCTGTTTCTTTGCTATTAAGGTTAAATACTACATATATCACTGAAACATTGTGGGTGTCTCTGACACATGATACTCATTTTTACCTGTGAAGAATCCTCTATCTTGCAAGCCATGTGTTTCTCACATGGAAAAATTAACACAATTTATATATTCTCTCATCTTTTGATGTTCTCCCTTGAGAGATGCCAACCGATATTTTGAATAATCCCAGAACATTTTAGAGTATAAATAAATGCCTAGAGGATGTTCATTAAATGAGCAGAACTTGTATTCATTAGTGTATAAAGATTTACTACAAAAAGTAAAACCACCCACTCACCCCCCACACACACACCCATACACACTTCTCTCTCTCTCTCTCTCTCTCTCTCTCTCTCTCTCTCTCTCTCTCTGTATATATGTGTGTGTGTGTGTGTATAACAATTTTTAATGTCATCTCCTGATAGTTGTATGTGAGAGACTTCATCCCAGACTAGAAGCCTGACATCATACATGAATTAATATTTTTATAAAATGAACAAAAAAATGTTAAGCACTTTAATGTTTATTTTAACAGAATTTGAGGACATTATCACAGCTTAGCAACAATCTTGAGTGCTTACTAAAGAAACGAAAAACAAAACAAATGAACAAAAACCAAACAAACTAAAAAAAACAACAAAAAGAAAACTTCACAAATCTTTCAAGTAAAGTAAGATTTATAGTGATTTTATTTAACCTACTCAGATTTAATGCTAAGATGCAAGTGTCTAAAAGACAAAGGCAGTAGCAGTGACAAGCTAGTAAACTTTCAGCAGCTGACTGAGAAAGTCAGCAATTACCAGCTTGAAGAAGCCATTTTTTTTAAATGAATCATTCCATTCGTTTAGATCTCAAATGATATCCCACTTCCCAGTTACCCCTCCACAAACTCCTCATCCCACAACCTCCCTCACCTCTTCTCCTTTGCTCCTGTAATGGTGCTCCCCAACACACTCACCCTCTCTAGCCTCAACCCTCCAGCATCTACATATGCTTGAGCATCAAATTTTCACTGGACCAAGGGCCTTTCCAATTGATGTCAGACAAGGCCATCCTCTGCTACATATGTATCTGGAGCCATAGACCCTCCCTGTACACTCCTTGGTTGGCAGTCTATTCCCTGGGAGCATTGGGTGGTCTGGTCAGCTGATGTTGTTCTTCCTATGGGGTTGTAATCCTCCTCAGCACTTCCAGTTCTTCTGCCAGCTCCCCCACTAGGGTCCCTGAGCTCAGTCTGATGGTTGACTCCAAGGCATCCACATCTACATTGATCAATTGCTCGCTGACCCTCCCAAGGAGCAGCTACACATGGTTCCTGTCAGCAAGTGCCTCTTGGCAACAGCAACAGTGTCTGGTTTGTTGTCTTCAGACAGAATGACTTCCCAGGTGAGGCAATCCCCGGATGGCTGACTTTTTTCAGTCTTTGTTCCATTTTTTGGTTATGGTCCATGTATTCACTTGACTTATTTAATAAAGTAATTTTATAACTTAGATAAAGAAAAATAGCATAATAAAAATCTTGGTTAGGTTGTGTATGTCGATAAACACACATAAATAAATGTATAACAATAATACTTAAGAACAATCAGTGAATTTGTTGTGTAAATAATACAAATTCAATGATGTACTCCTGAAATTCTCAAAATGTAAAAATGTATAAAAAACAAAAACGTTAACTTTTTAAGTTAATAAACTCTCCTTAGTACAAATATCAGGGGTAAAAGCTAAAGAGGAAATTTATGAAAATGTTCAAAGGGGTCATTAGTAATTTTATCATATTGGTGACAGATGGTAAGTATGTAGAGTGAAAAATTATAGATACTGGGTATATAGAATTCTTTTTAGACATATAAAGTATTCTTTAGGCTTTCTTTATAAAGACATAGAGAAATCGAGGCATGAAGCAAGTTAGGAATGTGGAAAGACCAGTCACCATTACTGGAACTGGCCTATCTACAAAGAGTTAGGAAAGAATGCAAGTGAACTAGGTGGAATCAAGCTGAGAACCAAGTTGAGAACCAAGCTGGGAACCATAGTGACAGGGCAAGGCCGAAGTAACAGGGGAGGATCACATTCTTGAGAAAGATAAGCGTACAGAGAGTTTTCACCTGACCCTGACTCCTGTAGGTTGGGTTCCTTTGGAATGTTCCACTATTTTCAGGTTACACCACCCTAGCAACCTCTCACCCCCTTCCCATTCCTTGGCTTGTGGTTTTTCCCCTTAAAAACCCTTCTCAAACTGTCTGTTGGGGTCAATTCAGTTCCTGCATGGGCATACAAATTGACCAGCAGCTAGTTGTCACGCCCTAATAAACAACCTCGCAATTGCTCCAGTACATGGTGTCTCGAGCAGATTACTGGGTGGTCGCGACTTTCTGAGACTTGAGAGAGGGTCTCCCCTCTGCGGAGGTCTTCAGGTACTCTTATCTGTAGGTATTAAGGCAAATTTTAGAATATGGTAAGAAATTAAGATGGTTCAGCAAAGTAAGAATAGAAGATTCTCATTTAAGGTCTATGACCCCACTAGCACAGAGAAGCAGATTATGCTTCCAGTATCAGAAATAGCTCCCCTATTGTTAAGTGGATCTTAAATCTACTTAGTTAGCTGTTGGTTGCCTCCAATATGTGATTGCCAGGCATGGTTCAAATTTTAAAAGTAAGCATATAGCTTGGCTTGCCCTTAGAGGACCTGTTTTATCCTCTTAGTGAGCCTGGCTGGAACACCCACAGAGGCATAAAATTAATGTTTAAACATATATGTCAGTGTTGGGGCCAACCCTGGCAGCATGGGGGGGGGTTCTTTCTTGTCAGTACTTCTTGAGCCAGCAGAGTAGAGTGAAAAGAGCATCGTGGAGGGTAAGACTTGGTCTTACAAGATTCAGGGGTAAGACTTTGTCTTACAAGATATTTAGGGTTGCTGTATAATAAAAGTTTACTTATCTAAGTCTAAGTTATTATACTACTGTAGCTGACCTGGCTTCTGTGATTCTCTGAGGTCAGAAACTGCAGTTATTTGCACTTAGCATCTTATCCTAAAAAACAGCAAAGGATTAAGTAATAGCTTTTGTACTATCTCAGCAGAAACTTCTTGGATCTAACTTTCAATGTGCTAGTCAGAAGTCCAGGAAGAGAAAGACACTTACAAAAGTAATTATATCTTTATTATGAAGTTGTAGAAAGTTTCCTATAAAAGCTATCTAAGGGGAAAAGCAGAAGGATCCTAAGTGGGAAAAGGGAAAAATTCTATCTGGGGAAAGGGAAAAAAATTTGTTCTATTATACTACTGTAAGTGGGGTAAGGCAAAATATTTTATCCTATTTCCTTCTCATCTCTTTGTCCTCAGTACTTATACATCTTTCAGAATACATGTTCACATGTTACAAAGTTCATCACAAGTTCACACAAAAAAATCAAATCATAAATTGAAATACAAGTTTACAACAGAGAATGTTTACATGCATATCCATTAGGAGTAATTATCTAGCTTAACATTCATCACCTGTCTGAGCTCCACAGGCTCACTTAAGGCTTAAAACTGTGCCCTGCCCCCAGCTTTGAGCAGACCTCAAAGACCTTGTTTACCACAGTAGACCAAATAATAGGAAGTAGGTGGAGTTACCCACCTTGGCTACAGGTGCAACTTGCCATAGGAACTTAGAAGAATAGCTGCCTGCTGAGCTTGCCTTGAGACACCTCTGGCTGTGACAAAGGATGGGTTCCCCCATCCATCTCTGGCTGAAACAAGAAGGGTGTTCAGTTGTGGGACTTTCTCTTTAAATTAAAAGTTGAACATTAAACTTTGAGCCTTGGTCAGAATACTTTGTCATGGCTTCATCTTTTCTTGCCCTCCATCACTTTTTCATTTCCAGCCCCCCTTTCAGGAGAACCTAGTTGGCCCGTGGCCGCAGGTGGCTACATAAAATCATAACTGAGTTATTAGTGAAGTTTTGTATAGATAAACCCAGTCCATATTTTGTCTTCTGTCCTGGTACCTATAATAAATCAATAGTTCCCTTTTTATGACCTTTGGTTAATTATTTGACAACCTCTTGGAATGTGCTCTGAGTAGGAGAAAGTCTGGTTACTATCTAAGGGCAATTAACTGGTGACACTTGGGAGACTAGCAGAGTTCTCATTACAGTTTTGACTATTAGAAAAGAACCTAGTAGCAGTCCCACTATAAAAAGCTTAATAATCATTGATATAATTTTAGGAATTCTTACAGGATCATCATTAAGACTTAAGAAGTCATCTATTGCCGGGCGGTGGTGGCGCACGCCTTTAATCCCAGCACTTGGGAGGCAGAGGCAGGTGGATTTCTGAGTTCGAGGCCAGCCTGGTCTACAGAGTGAGTTCTGGGACAGCCAGAACTACACAGAGAAACCCTGTCTCGAAAAACCAAAAAAAAAAAAAAAAAAAAAAGAAGTCATCTATTTGTCTATATAGTATCACTACAAGACATTACATCTTTGTGGATCTGCAGAGATCTGCTCCAAAGGAGTGTGCTATTACTTAGTGATTGTTATGTATGTTTAATAATTATAGGAAAAGCATATTAATATCAAGAATCTTTCCTAAAATGAATCCCTTACAGCATTGCTGAATACGGACACACCTGTCACAAATTACATAATAATCACCTGCTAGTTATTAGCTTGTCTCAGTATGGATCCTAAAATGTCAGCCCTTAATTTTCTCAGCTATAAAGAAATACCTGCCATAAGACAACTTATAAGGAATAGAAATGATGTTTCTCATATTTGGGAATTTTTAACCTCATGACTAAGATGTCTACCTGTGTGATGTCTACTCAACATCCATCTCTCATAGATAACTTGGCTAGGTATTTCTCTATTGCCTAAGACCAGGAGAAGAAAGTTATTCCCTCATGCACTATGTTAATGGTGTTCTTTTATTTCTACTGTATAAGTGCTCTTCCTACCCAACTTAACTGGATCATTAAGTGCCTACCTCTATTTTATCACCTTGGCTGATGTTATCACTTTGCTTTTGTATTCATTACTTTACATTGCTGTGAAAAAATACCACAACCAAAACTACTTATAAAAAAAAAACATGTTTATTGGAGATTTACATTTTGTGACAGTGAAGGTAAGAAGCATGACAGTAGGCACACAGACATAGTACTAAAGCAGGAGCAGAGAGTTCATGTTTTGATTCACAAGAGGTAGAGAGCACAAAATGGCAATCATATGAGTCTTTGAAGCCACAAAGCTGATCCCTAGTCACATACCTCCTTTGATAAGGCCACATCTAACTATATATCCCAAATAGTCCCATCTATGAGGACCAGGCATTTGTGAAACATTCTCTTTAAAATCACCACAGATATTAATTGGAAACAGATGAGTTTGGGGTACATATCATCTCAATAGTGTTGATGCTATGATTTATAAACAGATACCAACAAAGGACAAAAGACTGATTTCATGTTTGAAGAAACTTAGAAAATGTTCTGAGCAGTGATTAGCTTATGATCAAACGAAGTGCACAAATATGCTATAGATCACACACAAAATATAGTATTTCTGTCACCAAATTCACCAAGCACATGAACAAAAAACAATAAAAACAATAATAATAGCACTAACCTTAGTGGTGGCGGTGGTTGTGTGTGTGTGTGGGGAGGGAAGGAGATTCAACTCTGTGTGTGTCAGGGTGAAGGTGTTTTTAATATTTTGTACACTGTTAAAGTTATTATTCCCTTATAAATTCTTCTGATGATCTTGTGAATAATCAGTAAAGACACACAAAATTCTGAATTTAACAACAGACCTGAGGATATCTTTTAAAGGAATAAATAACCAGAAATAACTGGAATTTCATGACATCCAGAAAATAAATAAAAATATACAGTAAGTTTCATCCATCACTTATAATTACTTTGGAAATAAATAATATTCTAATCAAATATAAAAGGTCTAAAGGTAAGAAAATCAGAGAAATTAAAGATATACAGTGTTCAGACATTCTCTGTACATGGTATTGACTATGTTTGCAGTAAGGTTCAAAATATAAAATTAAAACAAGATTAACCAGAAAAGTGTCCAAACATACAATATAAAAGTAGAAACAAAAGGGATTTGCAAGCTCATAGGAAGATCAACAATATCAACCAACCAGATCTCCCAGAGCTCCCAGGGACGAAACCACCAACCAAAGAGTACACATGGAGGGGCCCATGGCTCCAGTCGCATGTGTTTTAGAGGATGGCCTTGTCTGACATTAATGGTAAGAGAAGCCCTTGGTCATGTGAAGGCTCAATGCCCCAGTGTAGTGGAATGCTAGAACAGGGAGACGGAAGTGAGTAGGTGGGTAGGGGAGCACCCTCATGGAAGCAGTAGGAGGAGGAATGGGATAGGGGGTTTCTGGATGGGAAACCTGGAAAGGGGATAACATTTGAAATGTAAATAAATAAAATATCCAATAAAAATAAGTGACCAACAAAAATCTCTGCAAACCAAACAACCAAGTTTATGCCACAGAGATGTAATTAAACATATGCTCCCATTTGTGTAATATTGTTCAGTGGAAGTAATGGGAATAATTGAATCAATAGCAAGAAATGTTAGGGGGGAAAAAGTGACATTTAATGGAATTCTGTAATTTAAGAACTATTTTGTGTGAATACAAGGGGTGGATTCTACTGTTCTTTATATTATCATGAGGTTTTCTTTTTTGTTCATAAAAAGGAATATACTAATATTTAACATTAGTATTGACTTATATTTATTGCTTTATTAAAGCATTCCACATTAAATATTAAGTACAACTTTTACATCGATACTTAAAGACTCTTAGAACAGCACTTTTCACTTCTTTGTTTCTAAAGCTGTAGATCAAGGGATTAAGCATGGGAATCACTAAAGTATAAAACACAGAGGCTATTTTATCAGTTTCAAATGAGTGTGTGGATTTAGGCTGTAAGTACATGAAGAGTAGAGTCCCATAAAATACTACCACCACAGTCAGATGAGAACCACATGTTGAGAAGGCCTTTTTCCTTCCTTCTTCAGAATGCATTCTATATATGGCCAGTAGAATAAGAAGGTAAGATACTAATACTACAAAGAGGGAGGAGATCAAATTAAGTGCTGAAAATAATATGATCAACAATTCTATATCCCTTGTGTTTGAACACAGTAAAAGTAACATGGGGACATTGTCACAGTAGAAATGGCTAATGACATTAGAGCCACAGAAAGTCAATGTAAAAATCTTACTAGTTATCATCACAGCTTGGAAGACACTGTAGAGATAGGGAATGCCCACCAGAACATGACAGCGTCTCTGAGACATGATCACACTATAGAGTAGAGGATTGCAGATGGCCACATAGCGATCATAGGCCATTGCAGACAATATAAACAGTTCACTGATAATGAAAGCAATGTAGAATGCCATCTGCACGGCACAAGCATAGTAAGAGATAACATTTTGTTCCACCACAAAATTCACCATCATTTTGGGGTAAATGACAGTGCAATTGCCAAGATCAATGAAAGCCAGGTGTCTGATAAAATAATACATAGGTGTGTGAAGGCGAGAGTCCAACTTGGTCAAAATGATCATGCTCAGGTTGCCTATTATGGCAACTCCATAGATGACTAAGAAGACCCACAAAAGCAGAAGATGGAGCTCAGGCCTGTATGTGATTCCCGTTAGAATGAATTCAGCTGGTACTGTTGAGTTTCCGTGGCTCATTTCAACCTCCTGAAAAAACACAAAATTCCCAACAAGTTAAGCATAGAATTTTATGTTTAAGTTCAAGCAAATTCAAAGATAAAATGTTATATTTATGTGGCTATAGAAAAATGATTTTATCAACTAACTAGACAACACAGAGCTCCCAGGGACTAAACCACCAACCAGAGTATGTATTTATGGGTGGGTCTGTAGCTCCCATTACATATGTAGCAGAGGACTGCCATATCTGACATCAATGAGAGGAGAGATGCTTTGTCCTGTAGAGACTTGTTGTCCCAGAGAAGGGGATGGTAGAGGGGTGAAGAGGGAGTGGGTGGATAGGGGAGAACCCTCTTAGAGACAAAGGGGAGGAGGGATGGGATCAAGATTTGTGGACGGAAGACCGGGAGGGGAGACAACATTTGAAATGAGATCCTCGGTCCCATGAAGTCTGGATGCCACAGTGTGGAGGAATTCGAGAGCAAGGAGGTTTGAATGGGTGGGGCACACCCTCATAGAACCAGGAGGAGGGGGGATTGGATAGGGGCCTTCTGGGGGGGAATGGGGAAAGGGAACAACATCTAAAATGTAAATAAATAAAATATTCAATAAAAAATTGAAAAACAAAAAAGGAAAAATAATTTTAAAGACTGATTCTAAATGCTAAAACAGACAGATGAGAAGCTAAACCTTCTAAATACACTCAAAGTTATTTAAATTTTTTCTAGGGCAAAAGACAAGATAAAATTTGCATTCTAATGGCTGAGAGAGAAATGATTTTGATATTTTCTCAGCTATTTGCAACACAATTAATAGAATCTTGCGCAGAAATATTGAATATATTTTATTTCCACTAGAGTACCATATTACTTCTTAATAAATTTTTGATTTATGTATAGTAATTCTCATTGAGCCTGGATATTCATAAATACAAAGGTGGAGGAAACATGAAACTAATGACATTTAAATGTGTCTTCGTATTTGGATTTTTAAGGTCATGTGTAGGGCTTGTAGTGATTGACTTAAAAAAGTAATACTATGTCAAACTTGCAAAGCAAGCTGTATGTTTGTTTAGTAATAAATGGTCTTCTCTGAAAACATACATATAATAACATTATATGGAATAGACAGTATGCATTTAATATATATATATATATATATATATATATATATATATATGTATATATATATTCTTGTATATTCATATATGCATTAAATAATGATTACTAAATAGAGGCCATGATTTTGAGGGAGAGTGGGGGGGAGTTAGGGTAGTATTTGGTAGGAAGCAACAAAATGAATAAATGTTGCAATTATACTATAGTCTCCAAAATAGTCAATTAAACTCACATTTGCTTTCCATTCTGAATTCTTCCCCCTATAATATAATTGAAACAATCAACTATTTCTGCAAGTGTTTGTAGGGTCCAACTACATTGTCAATTATTTGATGATACTATTTTTAAAATTACCTGCTTCATTTAAAAGCAACAAATTACTAAAAAATATAAAACAAAGTTGGATACCTATGCAAAAATGACTTTAAAATACTTACTGTGCAGTATGTGAATGTGAACCTGAAATTTTTTTAACAAAATAGTTTTCCTAAGGGTTTATTTATATTGTTGATTTTCTCAAAGAACTAGCCCTTGGTTTTGATGATTTTTATATATTGTTCTCTTTGTTTCTATTTGGTTGATTTCAGACCTGAGATTGATTATTTTCTGCCATCTAGTCCTCTTGGGTGTATTTACTTCGTTATGTTCTAGGACTTTCAGGTATGATGTTAAGTTGTTAGTATAGGATCTCTCCAATTTTGTCATGAAGATACATAGTGCTATGAATTTTGCTCTTAACACAGCTCTCCTTGTGTTCTATAAATTTGAGTATGTTTGCCTTCATTTTCATTGAATTCTAGAAAGTCTTTAATTTCTTTCTTTTTTCTTCCAGAACAAGTTATCATTGAGTAGATAGTTGTTCAGTTTCCATGAGAATGTGAACTTTCTGTTGTTTTGTTGTTATTAAAGTCCATTCTTAGTCCATAGTGATCTGATAGAATTCAAGGGATTATTTCAACCTCCATGTATCTATTGAGGCTTGTTTTATGTCCAATTATATGGTCAGCTTTAGAGAAGGTCCTGTGAGATGCTGAGAAGAAGCTATGTTCTTTTGTTGTGGGGTAGAATGTGCTGTAGATTATAACTTGGAGTGCAGTGTAATGCAGTAGCCATAAAGTGTAATCTGTGTTTGTTGACAACAATTCCAGGAATCAGCTCTTCATTAGTGTTGGGTTTTACTTTTTGAAAAGAGTATGAGGCCTGGAGAAGAGGGTGAATGTACACAATAATACACAAGCAAAATAGCCTCACAAAAGATTAACCTTAGAACTCATAGATGACAAAAGTTATGAAGAGTGGCACAGATTTTTTTTTTAAACCATATGCATGATGATAACATTTAGTAATTAACTGGTGTTCCGAGTTTTCTCAACAGGTCCTTATCTCTCTAAAATTGCTATATATCTTCATTTGCTTAATATTTGCAGTGTTTAGTATTAGAAAAAATTCAGAAATTAAGCAGTATTGTGGACACTAAATCAAAGGATGAAAACCTGTGAACGTTTGTCCAGGTGACATTCATAAACAAATCAATTTTTACTTTATGCAATTGTAGTGAAATACCTTAAAATACTCCATTTTAAAGTGCTTGTCTATATATTCACATTTAAATTATATGTTAATCATAAAAATTGTAAAAACATATACCAATTTTACTTTTGCATTTACCTGAAAATCAAATGAAACTGCACATTTCATATTTTCACCTGGAAATCTGATATTAATAATTTTAGCTGGTAAAATCAATGCTAGAATTTCTTGCATTCTTTTACTTTTCTACTTTCAATATCCGAGTCCCACATTGATCCTTAAACAATGTTCAGCAGCTTTTAAGTTCATAGAATTTTATTTTTCTTCGAAAAAAATATTCATGAAGGTAGTAATAAATATGATCGCTGATATTTAATTTCTGCAATATACTTGAGAGCTAAAGCTCTTGTGTAAAAGAATCATAAAATTCAAGAGTCAGTTTAGGAATCATAGAATCCAAGTCAAGGAGGATTATAAAGCTCATATTGCCATAAGACCCGTGGCAGTTTCTACTCACCATTCACAAAGGTTCTGATTTCCTTCTCCAAAATTATTCTCTCTTTTGCTCTAGAGAGAAGGAATTTGTAGTTTTCACGTAATTTATGATGTTCCCAGAGGTGATAGCATTTAATTTGTTCAGTTTATTATCTGTAAATTCTCCAAGAGAATATAAACACAATTGCATTGATGTCATACAACTTTTCCCCACTGAGAAAACATAAAGGCAGCTCATAACAAATAAAAAATTAAAAAAAAACAACAAGAATAATCTGAGGAGTTTCGTGGATACCCAGAGGGTTTATGGTCCCTGATTAAATAGGTTACATAGGCAAGGATTGAGGCATTAATGGAAAGCACTGTGGTGCCAGTTTATTCCTATAAAATAATGAAGTGTCATATTAGTCATCTTCATCATTTTTAATGTGGCTGTTATCACACAGAAGATATTGAATGCATTTTTCATAGTAAAATATTAAATAAGCTGTCTCTATTGTTGACTTTGGAGAAGATAAGGGTCCCATCACAGTATGATGGAAATGCATTATATCTGTGTACTTTATCTTCACTTTCTTTATAGTTTTAAGGATTTTCTTTTTATCAACAACTGGATGAAAAATGCTAATTAAAAGAAAACCATCTTTTATTTTTGTCTACATGGCATGGCTTTGTGTTTTTTAGGTGCTCATCACTATGAAAGGATTATTGCTCTTAGTGATGGCCTATGTTGCTGACTGTTAACTTTTAATTTTATAATATGATGATTAAAATCTATATAGTGCTGATCATTGTGTTGTGTATAGGTGGAATTATCCATTTACTAATACAGAAAATAATTCTAAGGAGAGAATGCTCACTATGTTGAAGACAACTTTTTTATGAGCATATTCTTAACACATTATTGTATATCATCAAGTATTTCACAAGTAGGAAGTACAAAGTTGAACTTTGTATATCAGGCTAATGTGTAAAAGTTGACATAGCCACAAAGTATACTCAGATGCAAGATAGGACCAGTTGCTAAAAATTTAATGCAATGTTTGATATCTACCCCAGATTTCTTAACACAGCCCTCCTTGACTTGCACTCTTCTTTACTCTCACTCAGCATATTCACTTTCCATACTCTTTTATTATTCATGAATACAAACAAAACTGAAAACAAAAAAAGCAAAACTGGATCATGTCAGTTTTTCAAACAAATGTTTATCTCTGTGAAGAAAGGCAGGGAGGTTATTTATTAATCGATATCTTTTATATCAATAGACAAGTGGCATGTATAGGACTATAGCCATATATATGTAGCACTCCTTCATGCTTACTATTTCTCTAAGAAACATTCAGAACATATTTGATGCTGGCAATCACATTAAACATAACTTTATTAAATAATATTATCTCATAATATTTAACATTTTAAAGAACATATGTCATCATTGTCTGCAATAAATCATAAGTACCAATGTGAATAAAATGATATAAAACACAGAAGCCTATTTTTCAGTGGTAAAGAAGTGACTGAACCTGGATTGAGAATACATCAATACCAACACATCAGGTAGTGTAGTATGAAAACAGGAGCAGATTTCAGTTTGATAAACAACCACTGCCTGACATGTAGAATTATGGAGTTATATCATAATATGTCCCAGTGAATGATATTGTCTGAGATTAAATATAAATGAGTGTTCACTTTGGAGAACATGAGAAATCATATTCAACTTCCTCAGACTTGATTCTACAAAGGTAGTGAGAGAACAACAACAGATCTAGCAAAAGCAACTTATGTAAATGCTAATTAGAATGAAGCAGTTCATTCCTTGTCCCATATCTCTGTCTGCCTTCCAGGAAGCCTAATCCCACGCTGGAGAACCAGGTAAGATACCCATGCCTGATTCTCTGACTTCTGGGACCCCTGCAACACCAGAAAATCAGGGGGCTGCCCGATCCTTTCTGTGCTCCACCTTCTAGTCCTCACCTAAACTTGAAATTGTGGACCTGCACTCCACACCACAGGAAGCAGCTCTTCCTTCTGCCCAGGTGGCAGCCTTTAGGGACAATGATCTCAGAGGCCTGCCAAGAACTATCTTGTTAGATAACACCAGAGACAATGAGATGGCTAAAGGCAAGGATAAGAACACAATAAACAAAAGTCATTGGAATATGGCACCATCAGAATCCAGCTCTCCTACAACAACCAGCTGTGGATATTCTAATACACCTGAAGAGCAAGACAATGGCCTTAAATCTCATATTATGAAGATGATAGAGGCTTTTGAAGAGGAAGTAAATAAATCCCTTAAAGAAATACAGGAAAATAAAATGAAACGTATACCCCTTTAAAGAGGAGACAGATAAATATATGGGGATACAGGAAAATACAATCAAACAAGTGAAAGAAAGAGTAAAACTCTTCAACTCCTGAAAATAGAAATAGAAGCAATAAAGAAAACACAAATGGAAACAACCCTAAGATGGAAGCCTAGGAAAGAGAATGGGAACTACAGACACAAGAGAATACAAGAGATTGAAGACAGAATCTCAGATGTTGAAGATACCATAGAAGAAATTGATACATCAGTAAAAGAAAATGCCACATGTAAAAATTTCCTAACTCAAAAAATCCAGGAAATTTGTGACAATATGAAAAAAAAAATCTAAGAATAATAGGAATAGAAGAGAGGGTGAAGATTACCAGTTCAAGGGGAAAGAAAATATATACAGCAAAATTATAAAAGAAAACTTCCCCAGCCTAAAGAAAAAGATGGCTATAAACATTCATGAAAGTTACAGAGCACTAAATAGATTGGACCAAAAAAGAAAATCATCCTGCCACATAATAATCAAAACTCTAAATGTACAAAACAACAAAAAATATTTAAAGATGCAATGGAAAAGGGCCAAATAACATATAAAGAGAGATCTACCACTTTTACATCTGACTTCTCAACAGAGATGCTAAAAGCCAGAAGACCCTGGGCAAATGTTATCCAGACACTAAAAGACCACAAATGCCAGTCCAGACTACTATATCGAGCAAAATATTCAATTACCATAGATCAAGAAATTAAGATAGTCCATGACAAAACTGAGTTTAAACAATATCTTTAAACTAATAGAATCCTACAGAGGACTCTACTGCTAGAAGGAAAACTATTACATAAGGAGCATAACTACATCCAAGAAAACAAAATAAATTCGTCATCTAACAGCAAAATCAGAAAAGAAACACTCTCACTCTCTCTCACACTCTATCTCTATATCTCTTTCTCCCTCTCCCTCTCCCTCCTCCCTCACTCTAACACCACCAACATCAAAATAACAGGAATTAACAATCATCAGTCATTAATATCTCTCAGTATCAATAGTCTCAATTTATCAATAAAAAGACACATGCTAACAGTGTATGCATAAACAGTACCCATCATCCTGCTGCATACAAGAAATATACTTTAGCAAGAAAGATAGACACTACTTCAGAATAAAGAGCTTGTAAAATGTTTTTAAAGCAAATGAACTCAAGAAACAAGTGGGAGTAGCTATTCTAATATCTAATAAAACTGACTTTCAAACAAAAGTTATCAAAAACTGGGGAAGGACACTTTATGCTCACCAAAGGAAAGATTCCACCAAGATGATGTCTCAATTGTAAATACATATGTGCCAAATGCAAGGGTACCCACATTTCTAAAAAAAAAATATTACTAAAGTTTAAATCACACATCAATTACCGCACAATAATAGTGGTGGACTTCAACACCCCATTCTCACCAAAGTGACAGGTCAACAAACAGAAATATCACCACTCTGAAAATCAGTTGGGTGGGTTTTCAGAAAATTGGAAATATTTTTAACTAAAGACCAAGCTATACAGCTCCTGGGCATACACCCAAATGATGCTCCACCATAACCCAAGAACTTGTGATCTACTAAGTTTATAGTAACTTTATTCATAATAGCCAGAAATTCGAAATAAATCAAATGTCCCTCAACTGAAGAGTGAATACAGAAAATATGTTTCATTTATACAGTGGAATACTAATTTAGCTGTTATACATTTGGATATCATGAATTTTGGAGGCAAATGGATGGAATTAGAAAATATCATCCTGAGTGAGGTAACTCAGACCCAAAAGGACATGCATGGCATGTAGTTACTTATAAGTGGATATTAGCTATAAAGCACAGGATATACATGATACACTCTACAGACCCAAAGAAGCTAAACAATAAGGCAGCCCCAAATGAAGATGTTTGATTCTCACTTAGAAGGGAGAATAAAATAGTCATAGGATGCAGATGGAGGGAGGGAACTGGGTGGGTGAGGAGATGGGGAGGTTAATGCGGTGCTTAGAATCAAGTGTGGATAGGGACAAGAGAGAGGTCTCAAGGGCCAGAATTAATGGAAATCTGCTGCTGCTATGGGTGTGGGAGTAGGGACATCTCTAGGACATATCAGAGACCTGGATGGGAAAGTTTATGGGGGTGACCTTTAGCTGAGACTCTTACCAGTAGAGATATGGAATGTGAAGAGGCCGCCTCATGTAGACAGGCAGTAATACCTATATTAAGCAAACAAACCCAAGAATAAAGTGAGAGTATCTATTTAAATATTTAATAAATAGACATTAGATATTAGAATTTTGTTGGAGGGGTAACAGAAACACCCACACATAAGTCTTTAGACCCAAAATTGTCCTGTCTAAAAGAAATGTAGGGTGATGGAGAAGAAACTGAGAGAATGGATAACCAATAACTGGCCCAACTTGAGAACCATCCCATTGTCAAGCACTAACCCTTAGCACTAGTTTTGATACTCTGTTATGCTTCCAGACAGGAGCTTAGCATAACTGTCTTTGAGTGGTTCTACCCAGCAGCTAACTGAAACAGATGCACAGATCCAGAATCAAACATTGTGTAGAGCTTAGATACTCTAATCGAAGAGTTGGGGTAAGGATTGTGGGCCCTTAGGGTGATAGAACTTCAAAGAAAGACCAATAGAATCAACTAACCTGGACATTTGGGGGCTCACAGGGACTGAACCACCAACTAAAGAACATAAATAGACTGGACCTAGACCCCATACACATATGCAGAACAGATGTGCAACTATTTCTTCATGTGGGTCCCCCAACAACTGAAATGGGAACTGTTCTTAAAACTATTTTCTTTGGGCAGAATCTGTTCCCTTAATTGGGTTTCCTTGTTTGGTCTCAGTGGTAGCACTGAGGAGACTTGATGTGTCTGGGTAGGGGATATCCAGGCTGAGCCTCTATCCTCTCAGAGATGAAAGAAAGTTGGGGATGGGGGAAGGACTGTAGGGGGGAAAGATTGGGAAAAAGGTAATGATTGGGTTATATAGAGAATAAAAAAAGTACTTTAATGGTAGAAAAAAAAAAGATTATAAACTAGAGTATGGGAGGAAATATTTGAAAACCATTCATCTTTAAAAGATTTAATATCTAATATATATGTGATATATATTTGTGATATATTGCTATATTTATATACATATATGCATATATTGATATTGTAATATATAATCAAATATATATAATACATATATAATCAAAATCTCTGACAACAAGCATCCTGAGTGAGAAAATGAACTAAAATCTTCACTAGACAGTTTTAAAAATTAGACAAAGTCCTGATAATGGTATGAAAAAAGTAGTGTAAGACCAAACAAACCAAATAGACTTTTATTAGAACCACATTGAAATGTCAACTGAACTTGTTATAATTACTGTATTAAAAATAGGAAACATTAAAAAAAATCTAACAGAGTTTCTAAATGTAGATTGAATGGGGGTTATTAAATAAAAGTAAAATGAAAAGAACATGAAACTTGGAGGAAATATCAATGGGGGCTCCCAAAAAAGTTTGTGAAAATGGGGTGGTCCACTTGGTTATATTTCATTGTATACATGTACAATTTATAAAGAATAAATTAAAATAAATAAATTATAAATGTAAATATACAAAATTATATTTTAAAATATTTTGAGAAGATGGATTCCTTGAATATAACTGGGAGATGCAGATAGTTGCAAAGCCCCATGTTCTACTGTTTCCAACATTCAGAAGATAACTATCAAAAATAATCAATAATGTTGAAATTAGATGACCTTGAGTGGTCAGTCATTCATTATTGAATACTCTTAAATGTGTAGAGCCAAAATAAGAAAATCATTATAATAATATTGGTCTGAGGCATAAAAGCAAAAAAAAATTAAATATAAAACCTTAATAAACATAAGCTACTTTATATATAAAATATAGTATATATTAACTCATCAATATCATGTCATTTTTTGTTTGTTTTCATGCAATGTTCTTGAGAAACATTATGGTAAGGCATTCACAATTCAGTGAATAAAGCACTGTTGTTAAATGAAAGAGGAACAGACAGATATGTTGTCACATATAAAAATATATGTGCAGAACTTCAGGGATGGTGCAGTGTGAAGAGGCTTGCTGTTTCAGTACCTATATTTACTAGATTATAACTGGCTTTAACTCCAGGAACTATGACCTCCAAAATCTCTGGTTTCTACTTGGGGTCTACACTAATGTATACAGACACAAACACACAAAATCAATCACAAAAACATAAGGTAAATGTAATAAATATACATCTTTTAAAAAGTAGCAGCAGTATACAAAATTAATGGATATTTCTATTAAAATAACCAAGTCACAAAAGATATGAATAGTAAATAGTGTCACAATGAGTCTTAAACATTTATTAGTTTGTATCTGTATAAAAAGGTTTTAAAAGAGAATGAGAGACTGTTTTTATCATGTTGTTTTATTTATTAGTACCACAAAAACAATGAAGATAGGTGCTTTCTGCAAATAACTAGTGGAAACAACATAGGTTATTAATATAGACTTTATCATTTATTTGTCTTTAGTAAAATAAGGGGGAAATTGAATAAAATTGTGAAACAATATCTCAATTTAAACTATAATAAAATTTTGTGCAGTTAAATGCAACTACTTTGGAAATATTGTCATATGGCATTTACATTTGTCACAGGTTATTATAAGATTACTTAATACTGGAAAATAAAATCTTCATAGATTCTTAAATACTCGATGAAAAGCATTTTTTACCTCTTTGTTTCTTAAACTATAAATCAAGGGGTTAAGCATGGGAATCACTAAAGTATAAAACACAGATGCCATTTTGTCATATTCAAATGAGTGAGCAGATTTAGGCTGAACATACATGAAGAGTAGGGAGCCATAGAACACTACCACCACTGTCAGATGGGAACCACAAGTGGAGAAAGCTTTTTTCCTACCTTCTGCAGAATGCATTTGACATATGGTTAACAAAATCAGCATGTAGGACAAAAGAACAACAAGAAGAGAAGAGATTAAATTAAAGGCTGAAAACAATATAGTCAGCAATTCTGTCTCTTCCACATGTGAACAGATCAAAGGTAGTAAGGGAACCACATCACAATAGAAATGACTTATGATATTAGTACCACAGAAGCTTAATGTGAAATACTTAATAGGGAACAGCAGAGCCTGGAAGGTACTGTAGAGATATGGAATGCCAACAAGGACTTGACAGCGTCTCTGAGACATTACTGCACTGTAAAGGAGAGGATTGCAGATGGCCACATATCGGTCATAGGCCATGGAGGACAAGATTGAAAGTTCACTGACAATGAACATAATGAAGCATGCCATCTGTGTGGCACAAGCATAATAGGTGATGGTGTTTTGATCCACAACAAAATTCACCAGCATCTTGGGGCAGATGGCAGTGGAATTTCCAAGATCAATGAAAGCAAGGTGTCTGAGGAAGAAGTACATAGGAGTGTGTAGGCGAGAGTCCAGCTTGGTCAAAATGATCATGCCCAGGTTTCCCACCACGGTGATTGCATAGATAGCAAGGAAGACTGCGAACAGAGGGAGTTTCAATTCAGCAGTCTGTGTGACTCCCATCAGGATGAACTCAGTTGGCATTGTTACATTTGGGTGGTCCATTGGATGGTCCAAAATTAACTCTTCTTGAAGAAACAATAAGAATTTATTAGATTTCTTTCATTGCAATATAAACTTTTCACTATCCATAGTTAGATATTTTATTCAAAACCAGAAAACACAAGTAATTTTTACATATTTTAACAACATTCTTATTACCAGTGTCTCAAATATGTCTTCTATTTTCTTAATAAAATTATATTTATATATTAGATTATACTTTGGTAATAGTTTATTTACAATAGACCACATATTTTCTATATCATAGAAATATTTACATTTCTGTCTTATCTTACTCTCCATTTCATTTTTAATAAAGTAAAAACCAAAGTAGACATAAGACTTATGTGATCTCTCCTGAGAGGCTCTGCCAGAGCCTGACAAATACATAGGTGGATGCCTGCAGCCAACTATATTTGATGGAGCACAGGGTCTCCAATGGAGGCATTAGAGAAAGGATTGAAGGAGCTGAAGAGGTTTGCAGCTCCATACGAAGAACAACAATATGAACAAACCAGCTCCCAGGAACTAAATTATCAACCGAAGAGTATACATCGAGCAACCCATGGCTCCAGGTGCCTATGTATCAGAGTTTGGCCTTGTTGGACATCAATGGGAGGAGAAGCCATTGGTCCTATGAAGGCTCAATGCCCCAGTGTAGGGCAAAAGCCAGGATAGGGAAGAGGAAGTAGGTAGGCTGATGAGCAGTGGCGGGGGGGGGGGGGGGGGCCGGGATAGCAGGGTTTTTAGGGGAGAAACCAGGAAAGGGGATAACATTTGACATGTAAATAAAGAAAATATCTAATAATTTTTTAAAAACAGAATCTATTCCTGAAAATACACATAATTTAAATCAACATCCAAAGAGGTCAAATGCTTAATTCAATATTCTTTTTTTCTTTCCTCATTGTTGAAATAAATTCTATAAAGTAGTTAATTAATTATTTAAATTCTATTACTTAGTTTGTTAATGATATATGATGATATACAACAATGTATAATTTTAAATCTTTTTAAGTATTTCAGTGATAACTTTATTTTGTAATAAGTATAAATAATTAGAAAATATATATGGTACATTTGATTTAACCCTAATAAATTTGGATTCCCCTCTTACTGTATTCTGTTTGACCTCAGCAGGAATGTGTGACTTCATAAGCATGCCTTTAATAAGAATAATAATTGAGTATCAAAGTATTCTATGATGATGTGTGATGTAATAGAAAGTGATAATTAGAAAAACTAAGATTTTATTATAAGATACAATTCTTTAATTTGAAGCAGGGGCTATATGTAGCTAGCTTATTTTATTTAGAAGCAATCTGTAAATACGTTATTGGTATTCCTTTTACTCTTCTGATTTTTAAGATAGCATTTGAGGTAAAGGTGATGTTCATAACTGCTGGGGCACTTCTATGCATTTTTGTGAGCTTTATAATTATACTTAATTTGTTAAAGCCATATAAGTACTATGGAATGAGTACACAGGCAACTTGCAGGATTCTATTTTCCTTTCTACCATACACATTAAGGAATAAACTCATACTGTCATCCTGGATATGTAGTACCCTTACCTGCTGTGACTTTTTGGTAGCCCTATTTCCTCTTCTAAATTAGGTTTTTTTTTTTTTTTTGCTACTTCTCTTTTTATTTCAGATATTGTTTTAGATCCTGTTTTGCAAACAAACAAAAATAATAGTCTGTCATCTTTGAAAACTATCTTGGGAAGTATTGTTATAGTATTTTATGCTAGAGGATAAAAATCACCAGGTGAAGAAAGAGATTTAGAAGTATTACCTATCTCCAAAATGTAATGCCTTCTACAACAGTTTCTCTAGCTTCTTGGCTGTCTTGCTAGTATCCATCTTAGTAGTTATTTTCCTGGAACATAAATTAATTTTCTAATTCTCATCATTAATCTTTTGTAGAAAATAATGTCTTGAGTTTTAAAATTGGTCTAGAAGGTTTTATAAGAGATGATTTTATTGTAGAAATCTAAATTCTACAACTCTTAACACATTCCCAGGCTTGTAATTGTGTAATGAGTATTCAACATAAAATAACACATTAATGAGCAACCTGCTGAGAAGTTCACAAGGCAACAAAAAATCTTAAAAATGCATTTAAAAGCATTATATTAAAATCACTGAACCTTTAAAAATATTGTATGAGAAATGTTTAAAATATTTATTCTTCAAACATGCATGGCAAGCATTTATTGTAACAAATATATTAGAGATTGCATAGGATATATGTTATAATTTTTAGATACTTATCTTGAAATCTAACATGACTGAGGACCCTACACTTTATCTTGGAATATAACTATATTTACTTTTTAAAGGTAAGGTTTTGATAAAACATCCATCAATTCCTAAATTCTTCTGTCATTCAAAAATTTAAATATCATCATAATTTCTCACCAATGAAATAGATGTAACATATTTGCTATTTTATGACTTTTAACATTAAAATATACTGTTCCACGGGTCCTTAATTCACAATACAGAAGAAGCCTTGTGTGGTCCCCTTGAGGAATTCATTTCTTACTTGACTTGTAGTGTTTATGGTCAGATATAATAGAACTTCTCCCTATAAATAGTAATAGAAATCCAATACAGTATTTATTCACTTACCTTTAATAAAGAATCTGGTTTTTCTGTTCTAATATCGTCAATATGATTTTCTTGTGAAAGGAGAGTTTATAGCTTTCCCTTATAGTTTTTACCCTATTGGTAAAGCTCCCCAAGGAAATTTAATCTATTTAGGTCACATCATTACAATTAAATCGTCTGAGAAACTTAAAAATAATACCTTGATATTTTGTTGCTAATTACTTAGGATCTTCTACAAGTTCCCCTGTGAGAAAATATATGTAACAATTCAAAAAAAGTAACAAAATATTATAAAAGATTCATGAAGCCTTGAAAACATCTACGTTGTAAAGGCATTCTCATATTCACTTCTATCAAAAGTATGATTAAATTACAATTATACATCAGGAACTATAACAGCTAGAGAGAAATTTTAATGTAGTGCAAGTACACTCACTCTAAGTACATAAATATACTTTCTTATACTATAGATGTAATTCAGTATTACTTAACAGAAATAAAATCTAATTTAGGTAAAAAGCTCAAATTTCATACCATGCATGCATTTTTTATGACTTCAAAAAGGTGGAAAAATTGAGAAAAATCGATACAGTAAAAAATATATATATTGATGCAATCTAAAAAGGTGTTTAATTTTGATCTATTTACCAATCTTTAAGTTAAGACAAAGGACATATTAAATATAAAAAATTAATTATTTGCAACCATGCTTTAAATTATCTTACCAAATATCCAGTGGAATTAGGAATTTTTGATCATGGAACTGGACATAGTACTACTACAGGACTGTACTCAGGGACATAGGAAGTGGATCATGAGTTGGATGATATTCTAAACTACACAGTGAGTATCCACTCATCCTGAGATATACAAGGCATGCTAAGAAAAAGAGATAGCAGAAAGAAAAACACACAAGGAAATATTTTCACATCTTCGCCCTTGAATAATAATTTTCCAATGCCAAACAATGTGATGTTATGCATATTTTCTTTTCCTGCTACTGAGTTTTCCATACATAAAAACACTCGATACATACTGCTAATTTTCTATCAATCTTCAGATTGCTTGTGAAAATCACCCATGCCTTGATTGCTTTCATATCACAAGGTCTCTCAGATATATCAAGTTCTCATGTAAATCCAACATAAATGTTTCTATAGGTTTGAAGGTTCTGACTGGAAATTTGTAAGCTCTAAATATCAGAGTGCAATCCCTGGATATTTGAATATTCAGTGGAAAATTTTTCACATTTCTAGCACTCTCTATTACTGATTTAATGTATGGCAGCTTCATTTTCCTATTAACAATACTAAATGTACATATGATTTAATTTATGATTTTTAACGTAGAAAATAGAAACACGTATTATAATGCATCAATTTCTTTTTTATTGGATATTTAATTTACGTTTCAGATGTAATCTCCTTACCCCATTTCTCCCACCCTCCGTGCAGGAACCCCCATCCCATAAACCCTCCTCCTGCTTCTGTGAGGATGTACCCCTCCACACACACTCACTCCCACCTCCCCATCCTGGAATTCCCCTACACTCAGTGTCCAGCCTTCATGGGACCAAGGATCTACTTTCCCACCTATGCCTGAGAAGGCCAGCCTCCGCTAAATATACACCTGGAGCCATGAGTACCTCCCTATGAGCACCCAGGCTGGTGGTATACACCTTGGGAGCTCTGGTTGGTTGGTATTATTGCTCTTCTCATGGGGCCACAAACCCTTTCAGCTCTTTCAGTCTTCTCTCTAAGTCCTCCATTGGGAACCCCATGATCAGTTCAATGGTTAGCTGTAAGCATCCACCTCTGAATATGTCAGAAACTGGTAGACCTCTAAGGAGACAGGTATAGTAGGCTCCTGTCAGCAGGCACTTTCCTGACATCCACATCAGCATCTACCTTTGGTGACTGTACATGGGATAGAAAACCAGGAGGAACAGTCTCCATACAGCTGGCCCCTCCTTCAGTTCAAAGTTCCCAAACTTTGTCTCCATATTTGCTCCCTTGAGTATTTTGTTTCTCCTTCTAAGAAGGACTGAAGTACTCACACTTGGTCTTCCTTCTTCATGAACTTCATGTGGTCTATGAGTTGAATCTTGGGTATTGCAGGCTTCTGGGATAATATTCAATTATCATTGAGTGAATACCATGTGTATTCTTTTGTGATAGTCTTATCTCACTCAGAATGATAATTTCTAGTTGAATCCATTTACCTAAGAGTTTCTCGAATTCATTGTTTTTAATAGCTTTAATAGCTGAGTAATACTCCATTGTGTAAATGTACCACATTTTTTGGTATCCATTCCTCTGTTGAAGGATATTTGGGATCTTTCCAGCTTCTGGCTATTATAAATAAGGCTACTATGAACATAGTGGAGCATATGTCCTTGTTGTATGTTGGAGCATCTTCCAGGAGTGGTATACCTGGGTCCTTAGATAATGCTATGTCCAATTTTCTGAGGAACTACCAGAATGATTTCCAGAGTGGTTTGACCATCTTGTAATCTCACCAACAATGGAGCAGTGTTCCTCTTTCTCCACATTCTCGCCAGCATCTACTATCACCTGAGTTTTTGATCTTAGTCATTGTGACTGGTGTGAGGTGGAATCTCAGAGTTGTTTTGATTTGCATTTCCCTGATGTGATGGCTAAGGATGATGAACATTTCTTTAGGTGCTTCTAGGTCACTCGATTTTCCTCAGTTGAGAATTCCTTGTATAGCTATGTACCCATTTTTATAGGGTTATTTGGTTGTCTGGAGTTTAATTTCTTGAGTTCTTTGTATATATTGGATATTAGCCCTTTATCAGATGTGGGATTGGTAAAGATCTTTTCCCAATCTGTTGGCTGCTGTTTTGTCCTATTGACAGTGTCCTTTGCCTTACAGAAACTTTGCAATTATATGAGGTCCCATTTGTCAGTTCTTGATCTTAGAGCATAAGCCATTGGTGTTCTGTTCAGAAACTTTTCCCTTGTGCCCAAGTATACAAGGTTCTTCTCCACTTTCTCTTCTATTTGTTTCAAAGTATCTGGTTTTATGTGAAGGTCCTTTATTCACTTGTACTTGAGCTTTGTACAAGGAGATAAGAGTGGATCTATTTGCATTCTTCTACTTGTCCTCCAGTTCAACCAGCACCATTTGTTGAAAATGCTGTCCTTTTTCCACTGGACAGTTTTATCTCCTTTGTCAACAATGAAGTGACCATAGGTGTGTGATTTCATTTCTGGGCCTTCAATTCTATTCCATTGATCTTCCTGCCTGTTTCTGTTTGAATACCATGCAGTTTTTTAATCACTATTGCTTTATAGTACAATTTGAGACCAGGGATGGTGATTCCTCCAGAAGATTTTTTATTGTTGAGTATAGTTTCTGCTATCCTGGGTTTTTTGTTATTCCAAATGAATGTGACAATTACTCTTTCTGTCTCTATGAAGAATTGATTTGGGATTTTAATGGAGATTGCATTGCATCTGTAGATTGCATTCTGCAAGATGATCATTTTTACTATATTAATCCTGTAAATCCTTGAGCATGGAAGATCTTTCCATCTTCTGAGATCTTCTTGGATTTCTTTCTCAGAGACTTGAAGCTCTTGTCATACAGATCTTTCACTTGCTTGGTTAGATTCACACCAAGGTGAAGACATAACAACAGAAACTGAGGAAATTCAAAATAATCATCAGATTTTACTACAAAAGCTTATATTCAACAAAACTGGAAAATCTGAATGAAATGGACAATTTTCTAGACAGATAACATGTACCAAAGTTAAATCAGGACTAGATAAACCATCTAAACAGTCCCATAACCTGTAAAGAACTAGCAGCAGGCAGTGAAATTCTACCTACCAAAAAAAGCCCAGGACCATATGGTTTTAGTGCAGAATTCTATCAGACCTTCAAGGAATAACTAATGCCAATTCTTTTCAAACTACTCCATAAAATAGAAACAGAAGGAATTCTAACCAATTTGTTCTATGGAGCCACAGTCATGCTCACACCCAAATCTCACAAAGACTCAACAAAGAAAGAGAACTTCAGACCAATCTCCCTTATGATTATTGATGCAAAAATACTCAATAAAATTCTAGCAAACCGAATCCAAGAACACATCAAAACAAATCATCCATCATGATCCAAGAACACATCAAAGCAATCACGCATCATGATCAAGTAGGCTTTATCCCAGGGATGCAGGGATGGCTCAATATTCAGAAATCTGTCAATGTAATCCACTATATAAACAAACTCAAAGGAAAAAACCTACATGATCATCTCATTAGATGCTTAGAAAGCATTTAACAAAATTCATCATCTTTTCACGGTCAAAGTCTTTGACAAATCAGAAATTCAAGGCCCATACATAAACATAATAAAAGCAATATACAGCAAACCAGTACTCAATATCAAATTAAATAGAGAGAAATTTGAATCAATCCTACTAAAATCATGGACTAGACAAGGCTGCCCACTCTTCCCCTACATATTCAATATAGTACTGGAAGTCTTAGCTAGAGCAATTAGACAACAAAAGGAAGTTGGATACAAATCAGAAAAGAAGAAGTCAAAATATCACTATTTGCAGATGATATGATAGTATACTTAAGTGACCCCAAAACTTCCACCAGAGAACTCTTAAACCTGATAAACAACTTTAGAAAGGTGGCTGGATATAAAATCAACTCAAACAAATCAGTAGCCTTCCTCAAGAGATAAACAGGCTGAGAAAGAAATTAGGGAAATGACATCCTTCACAATAGTCATAAATAATATAAAATACCTCAGTGTGAATCTAATCAAGCAAGTAAAAGATCTGTATGACAAGAACTTCAAGTCTCTAAAGAAAGAAATTGAAGAAGATCTCAGAAGATGGAAAAATCTCCCATACTCATGGATTGGCAGGATTAATATAGTGAAAATGGCCATCTTGCTGAAAGCAATCTACAGATTCACTGTAATCTTCACTAAAACCCCAACTCAATTCTTCACAGAGTTAGAAAGAGAAATTCTCAAATTCATTTGGAATAATTTCATCAATTTCTAAATATTTACTTATCATATATAATGGTAAACATTTTTATCATATATTTAATCTTTATAAACTGTCTAAACTTTCCCCATTTTTGGTGAAAATTTATTTCATTTTTAATTTAATTATAAAATTTTTCTCACAATAACATATTCTGATTATGTTTCCCCCTTTTTATACTCCAACCAGTTCCTCCCCATTTCCTCTTCCATCTAAATCACTTCCTTTTTTCTCTCATTTGAAAAGATGAGTCTTCTAAGAGATAATAATGAAACAAAACTATCACACTAAGTTTCATAAGACAAAGAGAAGAAAAAGAACCTAATGGAAGGCATAAGAATCACAGATCCACTCATTTTGCACAATGAAGAATTGCATAAAAATGGTAAACTACAATATATACACAGACACACATACACACACACACACACACACACACACACACACACACACGTCTAGAATAGCTGGTGCAGACCCATGCGGGATATATGCATGATGCTTCAGTCTCTGTGAGTTCATATTTTGCTTGTGTTGACTTAGAGGACCTTGTTTTCTTGGTATCTTTCATGCTCTCTTGCTCTTACGTACTTTCTGCTTCTGCTTCAGAAGACTTCCCTGAGGTCTGAGGCAAGGAATTTGATGGAGACATCTTGTTTAGTGATGAATGACTCGTGGTTTCTTACTCTCCATAAAATGTCTGACTGTGTGTCTCTGCATTGCTTTTTTCTATTGTAGGAGGGTGTTTCTCTAATGATGATTGAGCAAAAAATGATATATAAATAAAAACAGAATATTCTTAGGAGTCATTTTCATTGGTAAATTACTTTAGGAGAACAAGATTATTTTGTTTCCCCCTATGTCCTCTAGATATCTAGTCTCAGGTTTTTGTTCATCTAAGCACTATCAGGTATACGTTCCTTTGTGCAGTGTAGCTTAAGTCAAATTAGATATTGGTTGGTTATTCACACAAGTTTTATGCTACTACTTCACTAACATTTCTTGCAGACAGAAAACTCAAACTGAGGGAAGAATTTAGAAAATCAATCAGGAATCTCAGAATCAAGGCTCACTGACAGAAGTTGAAAGAGAGAATCTCAAGAATTGAGCAATTCATGCCTTGGTCAAAGAACAATTATTAAAACTAAAAATATAATATATCAGGCAAAATACATCCAGGAAAACTGGGAAACTATGAAAAAAATCTAAGAATGATAGGAATACCTGAAGGAAAAGAAACACAGGCCAAAGGCCCAAAGAATATTTTTAATAAAATCATAAAATAAACAAGTGACATCCTGACATCAAGTAGTTTTGAACAGAAAACAGAGTCCTCTCAGCATATTATAATCAAAACACTAAACATACAGAAAAAGGAATACTAACAGTTGCAGAGAAAAAGACTGAGGAACATATATAAGCATTCAAAGTCAGGCTTATTAGAATTATACCTGAATTCTCCATCATTATAGATAGAAAAAAAGAGAAACATTTTGTGTGAAATACAAATTTCAGCAATACCTGTATACAAATCAGTCCTACAGACAGTTTTAGAAGGTAAACTCCAAACTAAAGAAGTTAAATAAACACAAGAAAACACAGAAGATAAATAATTCTAGACCAGCAACATCAAAAGAGCAGAAATCTATGTATATACATACACACATACATAAACACACACACACACACACACACTCACAGAGAGAGAGAGAGAGAGAGAGAGAGAGAGAGAGAGAGAGAGAGAGAGAGAGAGAGAGAATAATGAGAACAACAAATAAATAAGAAGTAAAATCATTGATCTCTCAATCTCATTGGTATCAATGAGATTGTGTATGTTACATCCAAGAAGCACACAGCTTAACAGAGGATAGACATTACTTTAGGGTAAAAAGATGGAAAAAAATTATTCTGAGGAAATGGACCAAAAAGCTAGCTGATGTAGCCATTTAAATATCTGAAAAAATGAACTTCCAACAAAAACTAATGAGAAGTGATAGTTCTGATTATACTTGTTTAAGGAAAAGTCTACAATACTTAACTTTTGTCAAAGTATAATTATTTTTATTGTCTTTTAAATTTGGGAGTGTCTATATTAAACTGACTTCTCTATCCCTGCCTTCGCAGGATCAACATTCTTCAATGTCATGAAACCAACATTTTTTGAGTGGACAGAAATCTACCTTCCATTCTAGATTTATTCCCATAGAAAATTAATTGCAAAGCAAGGAATGAATTAGACACCATAGGCAAAATGTTAGTGAAACTCTTTTTTAACATTCATCTACTTAAAACACTCTTGAGAGTAATTAGAAAGAAAGAAGAGAACTAGACCTAGTATTTATAGTAATTAAATTTTTTCATGTGTTCTGAGTATTTTGACATTGAGAAACTATGGTTTTAAGCATGTTCAAAATAATTTTCTGAATTTAATTATATTTATTTAATGTCTTTTTAGTTATTACTGTTATTTACTTGGATTTTCATGTGAATATTTTGATTAAGGGTTTGCCAATCTTGTTTAGCTTTTCAAACAATCAACCTCATCTTTAATTTATTTTGTTTAAAATTTTAGTTTTTAGATTATAATTATATTATTTCTCCCTTTCTTCACCCTCCAAATGCTTTCATATATCCTTTTCAGTATGTATAATGCTTCTTGAAATATGTATATATTTTAAAGGCTAATAATTTATTATTTGCAAGTTTTCTGTTTTTTTTTTTTAAATTCCCATTTTCTTCTTTTTTTAAATTTTATATATTTTATTGTATATTTATTTATTTACATTTCAGATGTCATCCCCTTTCCCCATTACCCTGCCCCAGAAATTCCCCCTCCTTCTGCTTCTATGAGGGTGTGCCCCCCCACTCCCACCTCTGTGCCCTGAAATTCCCTCACACTGGGGCATCCAGCTTTCACAGAACCAAGGACCTCCTCTTCCACAATGCCCTACAAGGCCATCCTCCACTACATATACAGCTGGAGCAATGGGTACTAAACGACCTTGTCCTGGGCCTTTTTTCTGGTTGTATGAATTTTAATGACTGCTTCTATTTCCTTAAGGGTTATATGGCTGTTTAAATACTTGAGCTGTTCTTAATTTATCTTTTGTAAGTGGTATCGGTTTAGAAAAACATCCATTTTATTAAGAGTTTTCATTTTTTTCTGGAGCACAGGCTTTTAAAGTACGGTCTAATGATTCTTTGAATCTCCTCGTTTTCTGTTATTACGGCTCACTTTATGTCTCCATTTTCATTTCCATTTTTTTAAGTTGGATACTATCTCTCTTTTAGCTCATTTTGTCTAAAATTTTGTCTATCTTGTTAATTTTTAGAAAAAAACCCAACTTTGGTTTCATTGATTCTTTGTATTGTTTTCTTTGTTTCTAATTGATTTATTTTTAGCCCTGATTTTGATTATTTCGTGCCTTTGCATATGTTTGCTTCTTTTATTCTTAGAGCTTTCAGATGTACTTTTAAATTTCTGGTTTGAGAAATTTCTAATTTCTTTATGGAGGCACTTAGTGCTCTAAACTTTCCTTCTAGCACTGATTTCATTGTGCCTCATAATTTTGGTATGTTATGCCTTTATTTTCATTGACTTTTAGGAAGTGTTTAATTTCTTTCTTTATTTCTTCCCTGACACAGAGATCAGTTAGAGATTTGCTCAGTTTCTATAAATGTTCCACTTCATGATTTTTCTGTTGTTGAATTACACCTTTAATCCAAGATGGTCTGATAAGATACAATGCATTATTTCAATTTACTTGTAACTGTTGAGGCTTGGTTTATGACTAGCTATGTGCTCAGTTTTGGAGAAGGTTCCATGAGGTGCTGAGAACAAGGTATATTCTCTGGCTGAAATGTTCCGTAGATACATGTTCAGTCCATTTGATTCCTTATGTCAGTTAGTTTTCTTATTTCTTTGTTCAGTTTTTGTCTTGTTGAACTGTTGATTGATGAGAATCGAGTGTTGAAGTGACCCAGTACTATTTTGTGGGTTTTTATTTGTGACTTAAGCTTTAGCAATGTTTCCTTTAAAAATGTGGATGTGTGCTTGTGTATGGGCCACAGATGTTCAGAATTGAGATATCATCTTGGTAGATTTTTCCTTTGGTCAGTGTCTTAATTAGGGTTTTTCTGCTATGAACAGATACCATGACCAAGGTAACTCTTATTAGGAAAACACTTAATTGTGACTGGATTACAGGTTTAGAGTTTCAGTCCATTATCATCGATGTGGGAACATGGCAGCATCCAGGCAGGCATGGTACATGCAGAGATGAGAGTTTGACATATTCATCAGAAGGCTGCTAATAGAATACTCACTTCCAGTCTGCTAGGAGGAGGGTCATAAAGTTCATGCCTACAGTGACATGCCTACTACAACAACATTACAGCTTCAAATAGTGCCACTCCCTGGGCAATATGAAATGTTCTTCCCCAACTTTTTTGATTAATTTTGGTTGATATTCTACTTTTATAGATATTAGAATGACTACTCTACCTTGCTTCTTAGGTCTGTTTCATTGGAAATGTTTGAGGTCATGTCCTTCTTTATTGCTCAGGTGTGATTCTTATATGCGATTATATGATGGGTCTTGGTTTTGCATCCATTCTTTGAGTCCATGTCTTTTTGTTGGAGAATTGATTCTATTGATGTTGAGAGATTTGAATGATCAGTGATTGTTAATTTCTGTTATTTTGAGGTTGGTGGTGTTAGTGTCTCTCCCTCCCTCCCTCCCTCCTTCCCTCCCTCCCTCCCTCCCTCCCTCCTTCCCCACCTCTCTCTTTCTCTCCCTCTCTGTATGTGTGTGCGCATACACATGTGCATTTGACTGTGTGTGCCCATGCAAACTTCTCTCTTTTTGTTTTTTGTTTTTTCTTGAATGTAATTATTAATTTCCTGTATTTCCTTGTGTGTAGTTAACTTCTTTGCATTGGAGTTTTGCTTCTAGTATTTTCTGTAGGGCTAGATTTGTGAATATTGTTCAAATTAACATTACCTTTTATCTTGAAACACCTTGTTACTCTTCTCTCTATGGTGATTGATAATTTTGCTGCATATAGTATACTAGGATAGCATCTGTGTGTGTGTGTGCTGTTGTTGTTGTTATTGTTGTTATCTTGTTTGTTTGTTTGTTATTAGTGGTAGTAAGATATCTGTCCAGTCTCTTCTAGGATTTAGGTTATGAGTTGAGAAGTCAGATATAATCCTGATATATCTGCCTCTATATGTTACCTAGCCTTTTCTCCTTGCAGCTTTTATTATTTTTTTTATTGGATATTTCATTTACACTTCAGGTGTTATCACCTTACACCATTTCACCCCCTCCCTCGCCCAGGAACCCCCTATCTCATAATCCCTCCTCCTGCTTCTATGAGGATATATCCCTCGACACACACTCACTACCACCTACCCACCGATGAATTCCCCTACACTCGGTGTCCAGCCTTCATTGGACCAAGGATCTCCTCTCCCATCTATGCCCAACAAGGCTATTCTTCCCTATATATACAGCTGGAGCCATGGGTCCCATCCTATGTGCTCCCTGGCTGGTAGTTTAGACCCTGGGAGCTCTAGTTGGTCAGTATTATTGCTCACCTTATGGGGCCACAAACCCTTTCAGCTCTTTCAGTCTTCTCTCTAAGTCCTCCATTGGGAACCCCATGATCAGTTCAATGGTTAGCTGTGAGCAACCACCTCTGAATATGTCAGACACTGGTAGACCTCTAAAGAGACAGCTATATCAGGCTCCTGTCAGCATGCACTTCCTGACATCCACATCAGCATCTACCTTTGGTGACTGTACATGGGATGGATAACCAGGAGGAACAGTCTCCATATGGCTGGCCCCTCCTTCAGTTATGTCCCAAACTTTGTCTCCATATTTGCTCCCTTGAGTATTTTGTTACTTCTTCTAAGAAGGACCAAATTACCCACACTTGGTCTTCCTTCTTCATGAGTTTCATGTGGTCTATGAGTTGAATCTTGGGTATTGCGGGCTTCTGGGCTAATATCCAATTATCAGTGAATACCATGTGTGTTCTTTTGTAATTGGGTTACCTCAATCAGGATGATATTTTCTAGTTCCATCCATTTACCTAAGAATTTCTCGAATTCACTGTTTTTAATAGCTGAGTAATACTCCATTGTGTAAATGTACCACATTTTTTTTGTAGTCATTCCTCTGTTGAAAGACATTTGAGATCTTTCCAGCTTCTGGCTATTATAAATAAGACTACTGTGAACATAGTGGAGCATATTTCCTTATTGTATGTTGGAGCATCTTCTGGGTATTTGTCCAGGAATGGTAAAGCTGGGTCTGCAGGTAATGCTATGTCCAGTTTTCTCAGGAACAACCACACTGATTTCCAGAGTTGTTGTGCCAGCCTGCAATCCCACCAACAATGGAGGAGTGTTCCTCTTTCTCCACATCCTTACCAGCATCTAATATCACCTGAGTTTTTGATCTTAGCCTTTCTGACTGGTATGAGATGGAATCTCAGGGCTGTTTTGATTTGCATTTCCCTGATGACTAAGAATGATGAACATATTTTTAGGTGCTTCTTAGCCATTCGATTTTCCTCAGTTGAGAATTCTTTGTTTAGCTCTGTGTCCCATTTTTTAATAGTGTTATTTGGTTGTCTAAAGTATAATTTCTTGAGTTCTTTGTATATATTGGATATTAGCCCTCTATAAGATGTGGGATTGGTAAAAATCTTTTCCTAATCTGTTGGTTGTCATTTTGTTCTATGGACAGTGTCCTTTGCGTTGTTTCCTTTATAAGGGGTTCTACCTACTTACCTGTGTTCTCCTGTATTTCATTTGGAATAGCAAAAATCCCTGGATAGAAAAGACTGTTCTCAACAATAAAAGAACTTCTAGAGAATCACTATCCCTTACCTAAAGCTGTATTACAGAGTAATAGTAAAAAAAAAAAAAAAAAAAAAAAAAAAAAAAAAAAACCCTACAGGTTATTCGTACAGAGACAGGCAGGAAGATCAATGGAATAGAACTGAAGACCCAGAAACAAACCCACACACCTTTGTCAACAAGGTCACTTGATTGTTGACAAAGGAGATAAAACTGTCCAGTTGATAAAGGACAGAATTTTCAGCAAATGGTGCTGGTTCAACTGGAGGACAACATGTAGAGGAATGCAAATCAATCCATTCTTATCTCCTTGTACAAAGCTCAAGTCCAAGAGGATAAACGACCTTCACATAAAACCAGATACATAGAAGAGAAGGTGGAGAAGAACGTTGAGTACTTGGGCCCAGGGGAAAAGTTTCTGATCAGAACGGCAATGGCTTATGCTCTAAGATCAAGAATTGACAAATAGGACCGCATAAAATTGCAAGGTTTTTGTAAGTTTTTTTTTATTCTTGAACACTTAATTTATTTCCTTCACCTGTTTAATTGTATTTTCCTGTGTTTATTTAAGAAATTTGTTTCCTCTTTTAAAGCCTCTACCTGTTTGATTGTATTTTCTTGTATTTCTTTTTTGTTTGTTTGTTTGTTTGTTTGTTTGCTTGCTTGTTTTTCTTGTATTTCTTTAAGGGATTTATTCATTTCTTCTTTATAGTCCTCTACCATCTATATAAGATTGGACTTAAGGTCATTTTCTTGTTCTTCGTTTGTTTTAGAATATCTATGGCTAGCTATAATAGGATAGTTGTTCATTAAAGGTGTCATAATGCCCCTGCTTTTGTTGATTGTGTTCTTTTCAGGCCTTTAGTCTTCTGGTTGTCCCACTATTTTCCTGTAATTGCGTGTATTGGTAGGGGGCCTAACTTAGATGATCCTGTTGTGGCAGGACTCTGGTGGGTTCCATCATCTGGGAAATTCAACTCTAGGGGTAATTCAAGTCTCCCAGCAGTTGGGTATACCCATACTGACATGGTGGGAAACAGATGGGGTAGGAGGAGACAGTTAGAGAGCCTGGCTAGATAATGGAGATGCAGGGGAAAGCAGGCTGCGTAGGGCAGCTGGCTGTGCACCAAAAGTCTAGGAAGGCAGAGGAAATGGGTGTAGGAAAGAAAAATGGGTACAAAAAGGGACCATTTTCTTATTTTCATCTCAAGATTTTAATTATTTTTCCTTTCATACTTATTTAGGCTTTGGGTTCTTTGTACTTTTACTAGACATTAAACTGTGGCATGAATTTATTTAATTGAGAGTTTACTTGAAAACTTAGTTTCTCTAATTTTTGCATGTATTCTTTGAGAAGTTCATAGAACATGTCTGGACCAATTTATCCCTGCCCTCTATTCCTTCCAGATCCATTATATTTTTCCTACCTACCACATGTGTATCCTGTTTAAAAAAAAGACAAAACATCAAGTCTAATACATGCTGTCCAGTTCTTCTCCCTCCCTCCCTCCCTCCCTCTGTGCCCTTCCCCCAGCCTTGAGCAGGCCTAAGAGATGAGACCTTGTTTACCACAATAGACCAAACAATAGGACTCTGGAGGTATGGCCTGGAGGCATTTCCTGCCCTTGGCGGAGGCAGTGCTTGCTTTGGCCTTGGCACCTTTCTGGCTGCCTGTAGCCAGGTACAGGAGCTGAAAAGAATAGACTGGCTGCTGAGCTTGCTTGAGACATCTCCGGCCCAAGATTAAGTATGGATTCCTCTCACCTCCAGCAGGATGGTTTCCGCTCACTCCCAGCCGGCTGCAGCAAGAAGGAACTCTGGAGGGGGCGGTGGGTTATCCCCTTTAAATTGAAAGCTGAACATTAAAGCATTGAGCCTTGATCAGAAACCTTTGTCCTGGCTTCATCTCTTCCTGCCCTCCTGTCCCTTCCCAGCCTCTCTTTCAGGTGAACCCGGTAGACTGTGGCCGATGGCCCTCAACAGAATGGCGCCCGACCTGGAGCCTGAACACGAGAGACCAGCTGAGGAATGCTGTCTTAGGTAGAGCTCTATGGAAAATGGAACAAGAAGGAGAGTGTCCCGCACACTTGGTAAGCAGCAAACAATTTTGGATACTAGCGCTAGTTATGGTTATGCTTTGAAGGCTGTGTTTGCAGGAAGTGTGTTTGGGGGATGCAGTCTAGGTGAATGAGGTATTAACCCGATGCCGATTTTGCCTAGGAGGTGACAGCGAATTATAGGTCAGGAGAATTCTAAACAGGCATTGCCCGCAGTCTAAGAGCTGCTTCAGGCGGGAAGAGCAGGGTTAGAAGGAATTGGAAAACTAAGAAAGCAGGGCACTGAAGTGTTACAATAGCTGTCTGCTACATCTCCAATGAACGAGATGAAAAGTTACATCTTGAATATGAGAGAGAGAGAAAGGGCTTTAGAAAAACAGGTGTCCTCTCTCTGAGCTGTGTCAGCAAAAAGGAATGAAAAGGCTATTTCCGAGCTCATCTAGAAACAGAAGAGAATTTGGGAGACGTCCTGAATTTCTCTTTAGCTCTTAGATGTCCTTCTTTGTTGTCTGTCCTTGGGGCGCCAATGTCCACGTGTGTCGATTGTTTGCTTTTTGTTTCATTGTCTAAATATTTGTTCTATGTTTCATGTTCAAAACACAAAAATGGTTAAAACTGCTTGATCCAACCCTTGGTCTAGTTTAACTTTGTTTTAAAGACAGTCTTAATGTGCACAGATAGGTTACCTGTAGCTAATAGTCGAGTTGAGCTGGAAAAGCCTTTTCAGAAATTGATTCTTTGTATAAACTGATCTTAAAGGGACCAGCAGCATTTTGGATTCTATAAGGAAGCTGAGAGTTGTTTGTCTCAGAAAAATCTCTGTGACAAGGTGTCTTTATCTTGAAATTGCAGCTAGAAAGAGCAAGAAATTTTGTTTGGTCTGAATATATAAGATGTGTAGCCACTTCATTGTTGTTTCTGATTGGTTTTAAAAGTATAAATATGTTCTACATGTCTTGGTTATAGACTATTGGCTTAAGTTACTGGGTGTGATTAGAGATTTACAACTTTGGTAACAGAAAGTTGGCGTAAAACTAACTCAGGGTTAGAGTCATTCAGAAACCAGATGTATAAAAAATAAGATTTTAAAACAATGTCTCTTCAATGAGATATTAAAAGCTGCTTCATACATTCATATAAAAGAATTGGCAGCAAAACTTTGTAACATAAAGGTAATCTACTTGGTGTTGATTTTAGAGAAAATAGATTGTTTAAATTGCTTTTGCTTTTGGTTTTGCTTCTCAAAATTATGGTTATACTCTAATGTTACAAAAGAAACTTAAAACATAGTTTCTGCCAGTATTCCATTGGCTACAGTTGACAGTTCTAATCTTGAGTTTGGGATTTTTTGATTCGACCATGTTTATAGAAAAGGAGACAGCAGGTAGAGTTAAATAAAAATATTTAAAACAAGTTGTGATACAGTGCTGGCCTACTAGAAGGATAATCTTTGCACCAGGCCTCTGCAGAGATTAAGAACATTTACATTTAAATTAAGACAATGCAGAGTGGGCTCAGCAGAAGCTTGGGTGAGACATTCCTTTTGTCTTGGTCTTCATGACCAGCCTCTAGAATGGTGTTTTCCCGAATTTGTTGATTGCCTTGCTTGTTCTTTGTGGGGGAGGTGTCAGCCTCAGGTCCAAAATTCACAACAGCTTATGGATCAGGAGTTATTATATTGGAGGAATCAAAATTATGCTTTCTTCCTACCATGACATTGTAACTACCTGCTGGCAAAAGAATTCCTCAACTTGTTTTGGGCCCTTCCTTCTAAATTTGTTGAGAGTGATAGACAAGATGGCTTTGGTTCCTCTGTGTATTAGGTCCTATCAATAACAAGAGACCTAATCTTAAGTTAATAATTGAAGAAAAAAGGTTTTAAAGGATTAATAGATACTGGGGCTATTTAACAATTATTAGAGGGAAAGATTGCCTTCAGCTTGACTTTTATCTGATACTCTCACTCAGCTAAAAGGAGTTGGTTATTCAATTAATCCAAAAACAAAGTTCAAATTTAAGATTTATGAAACTAATGGGATGTTACAGCCTGTCTTGCCTACTTTGGTTGCCATTCTAGTAAATACATATAGAATTATTATAGATTTAAGATTGTTTTTATTGTTCCTTTACATCCTGGTAAAGGTGGTGAGGTTTAAATTCAGTGAATTTACTAGTGATTTTTGAGAGTCCATGAAGCGATATCATTTAAAAGGTTGCCTCAAAGAATGATTAATAGTCTTATATAAGAATTTGTTGTTGCTTTAATACAAAAGTTAAGCATTTAAGCCTCTTAGTGTATATTATTCATTGTATATTTTGTTAGCTGATCTCTCTAAAGGAGTTTTTCTGTACGCTTTTGCTCTAATAAAATGAGCTTTAAAATTTTAGATTGCTTGTCATTCCAGAAAAGATTCAAAGACAATATCTTTTCAGTATTTGGGAACTCAGTTATATCTTAAACAGATTATGGCACAGAAAATTTCAATAAGAATGGATAATTGGGGCTAGAGAGATGGTTCCACCGTTAAAGGCTAGACTCACAACTAAAAATATTGGAGTTCAATTCCCAGCAACTACATGGTAGCTCGAAACCATTTGTAGTGGGATCTAGTGCCCTCTTCTGGCTTATAGGCGTACATACAAAAAATGGTTTATTTTTAATGATTCTCAAAAGTTGTTAACAGATATTAATTGGCTAAAACCTCATCTTAAGCTTACCATAGGAGAACTTGAACCTCTGTTTGATATTCTCAAGGGGGATACAAATCCTAATTCCCCTCGACAGTTAACTGATGAGGAATAGACAGCTTTGTAGAAAATAGAACAAACTGTTAGTTATCAAAAGATAAATTATATAGACTATGATAAATTGTTGGCTGTTTGAGTTATTGCTACTCATGTGCTCACAACAGCCCTTTGGCCAAAGAAACCATTAATGTAGATTCACCCTTCTTCGTCTACAAGTAAAGTTTGAACATCTTATTATGAAACTATTGCAATGTTAATACAGGATTGTAAGATAGAATCCTGAAAGTATTTTGGATGAAATGTTTATTATTTATCCCAAATAGAATTTAAGTTGATTATTGGAGAATAATGATATTTGGCCTATTTATTACATGGCAAAGTTTTTAGTCAAATTTGATAATCATTATCCATAAGAGAAGTTGTTTCAGTTGTTCTCTATGCATGTTTTTGTATTTCCTATAAATTTGCATGCAGCTCATAGAAAAATATTTACTATATTTACAGATGCCTCATCTATTGATTAGAGAGTATATGTAATTATATCACATGTTCATTTTCTTGAATTTTCCCCTGCTTCAGCAAAAATAATTAAATTATGTGCTGTAACCACTGTTTGAAATGCTGAAAAATCACGCTTTCAATTGGTACACTCATAGCCAGTATATTGCTCATGGTTTGTAACTACTTAAATTGTTGCCTTTTTAGATATTACTAATTCTCAAATTTTACAGTTATTTATAGAAATACAGCTTAATTTAAGAAACATGTACTGTTTCTTAACTTTATAAGACGTTCAAGAGCTCATGTTGGATTGCCTGGAACCCAGGGCAATGCCAGAACAGATTTGTATACCAGTCAGATTATAGACCTTATAGAAACAATTGGCCATACAATCTTATTCTTTATATCATCAAAATAATAATAGCTTGAGACAATAATTTGATATTTCTAAAAAGTGTACAAGTTAAATAACAAAAACTTGTTCTCAGTGTCCTCAATTTTCATAATGGTGTTAAGCCTTGAAGACTTACACGTGATCAATTATGGCAAATAGATGTTACTCATTTTTGATTTTAGAAAATTAAAATATGTACATGTGACTTGATACCCTTTTAGGCTTTTTAGTTACAACTGCTTTAACAAGAAAAGCAAATAAAAATTATTAGTCATTTCTACATTATTTTTCTATGCTTGGTGTTCCATATCAGATTATAGACAATGGAACTGGCTATTGACAGTCAAACATTTGAGATGGTATGTTGACAATTTAATATTATTCGTATTACTGAGATTCCTTACCTTCAAGGACAAGGAATTGTGAAAGAGAGATTTTAGAACTTTAAAATAATATCTTGATAACTCTCTTGAATGTGGGAAGAACAATTATTGATGCTTCTTCCCTGGTTTTACAAAGAACTCTGAAAAATTGGCTTTTAAAAACTAAAAAGGGGGAATTATACTCCCCAGGGTCACCAAAAGCATACCTTGCTTTTGTCTTATTTTAAATTTTCTGCAAACTGATGCTAAAGGTCAGTCTGCAGTGGATTGCCACTGGCATCTGGTTACTTCCAAGTCATTTGCCAGGGTCATGTGGAGAGACCCCTTAACTAATACTTGGTATGGTCCCAACCTTGTTTTAATTTGGGGCCGTGGCTCAGTATGTATTTTTTCAGAAAAAAGAGAATGGAACCCAATGGCTCCCTGAAAGAATGGTCCATCAAGTGGACACAGATCTCTAGCCTAATAATTGTAATTCTGATGATGATGGCTCAGAATCCTTATCTGCCAGCTGATTTAACCTGACATGTAGTCTCCAGCAATACTTGAAGCCACCCACTATGCGTGGTGGCCAGACTTTGTGTCTAAATCCCTGTCAACCAGCAGTTGGATTAGGCACTGGAACATTTCCACTTCCAACCTTATTTTCTACATTGCTTGGATAAATCATGTTGCTTTTAACCTTTTAAACTTTGTGTCTCAAGCAGATAGGTTGCCTTCACACAGGATCGCTCTCAGCAAGCTCAGCTTTCATCGTGGCAGTTATCCATCGCTATGAAGAATTGCAGCTAGTGCATGCCCACAGGTCCTTTGGTCTGAATGTGGTTTTGGTCCTATGGGAAAGAGTGTGCCATTGATGGCCGGTTAGTCAACGACGGGTAAGAGTGTCTTGAGCTCCTATAAACCTAAGACAGAGGCTTACATTAATATGCTATGTATGTTCCTCAATGACGACGGGTAATATAGGAGTAATATAGATGCCAACCTAAGACAGGCACGGTCACCTGGCCACTCTGTACCCTAGATGGGATGAAATATTATACCCCATCCAGCTGCTGGCACTGCTCATATCTTATAAAACTAAAAAGGGGGAACTGTGCCCTTCCCCCAGCCTTGAGCAGGCCTAAGAGATGAGACCTTGTTTACCACAATAGACCAAACAATAGGACTCTGGAGGTATGGCCTGGAGGCATTTCCTGCCCTTGGTGGAGGCAGTGCTTGCTTTGACCTTGGCGCCTTTCTGGCTGCCTGTAGCCTGGTACAGGAGCTGAGAAGAACAGACTGCCTGCTGAGCTTGCTTGAGACATCTCTGGCCCAAGATTAAGTATGGATTCCTCTCACCTCCAGCAGGATGGTTTCCACTCACCCCCAGCCCCCAGCTGGCTGCAGCAAGAAGGAACTCTGGGGGTGGGGTGGGTTATCCCCTTTAAATTGAAAGCTGAACATTAAAGCATTGAGCCTTGATCAGAAACCTTTGTCCTAGCTTCATCTCTTCCTGCCCTCCTGTCCCTTCCCAGCCTCTTTTTCAGGTGAACCCTGTTGACTGTGGCCGATGGCCCTCAACACCCTCCCTCCCCCCTCCCTCCTCCTTCCCCTTCTCCTCTCTCTCTCTCTCCCTCTCTCTCTCTCTCTCTCTCTCAATCTCTCTCTCTTTCTCTCTCTCTCTTACACACACATACACACACTCACACACACACACACACACTCGGAGGGGGAAAGAGATAGCAAGAGACAGAAAGTCAGAGAGGGGGGATTTTCATGCAAGCCTTCCACTGGAGTATAGATAATCTTACAGGGACTACTGGCTATCTCTCGTACAACAGATAGCAATTGATAATGCATCTTCATCAATTGATAATGCATCTATCCAACTATTTTCTCTTTGTTGGGATTTGTTCAGGCTTGATTTTCCAAGGTGTTTACCTATGATATTACAGTTACCATAATTTTATATGTTCAACTGTCCTGTTGGGGAAAGAACATACTCTTTTTTGTTGTAGATCTTCAAAAGTTATGAATCTTTAAATATTTCACTACTTTCAGACTTTGGAATTTTAGGTGTATACTTCCATGAGGTGTGTTTGAGAGAGAAAAGATAGCGATAGGTAGATAGGTAGATGATAGATAGATAGATAGATAGATAGATAGATAGATAGATAGATAGATATGGCCTGACAGTGACAGAGAAAATATCTGTTACTGTTAAAGAAGGTTTATGGTAGAGATATTTGTAATGTTTCTCACCTTATACCTATGCATAGAAACATAAGTGGTATTTATTCCAGTAATGTCTTTCATTATGGCACTGAGGTAACTCGTCATTAACACTCAATTCTTTTCAGTTATTGGTTCTGTAACATTTTATTGGATTCAAAATGCTATGTATTTTGTTCTTTCTAGACTTGTAGTTAATTATACACTTTGGGAATTATTTGAACCAAGGGAAATCATTTTGTCTCTTGAGAACGCAGTGTTTCTTAATGTCTTACCTGCCAATTTACATACTGGGTAAGCTTCAAGGCCCAGCAGCCCCTGATAGAATGTATATATACTCATTATTCTATGCTTGTAGTTTGTTCTGTTAGAGAAAATATGCTAAATTTGATTCATTCATTTCTTGTGTTTCTTGTGTACTGAATGACATTTTCATTTAAGTATTTTTTTCGATGTTGATCCACCTATATTTACCTACTCTAATATATTTAATAAATGGAATGTCATACAATTATCTGTGATTCATTTTCAGTAAGGGGAAGAAACTGTGGAGAAAATTCCTGTTTCTTTAAAGTTTAACCTATAAATTAATATTAGGTAAGTTACATTTATAATGTAAAAGTTTCTCTCTCAGTATTTAGATTATTCCATATTAAGTATAGTATTTAGAAGTATATTTGCCCTATCTAAAAAGCCCTATTTTTATCAGAAGTCACTAAATCAATGTTTAAATTATTTCATCCTAGTTTTATTTTGTCTAAGTTGCCTGAATCTCAAAAAAACAACCATACAATTAAATTTTCAAACTACATTTGTAACTCAATTTATTCCAATGTACTTGTGAATTAAAACCATCTCTCATGATAGACTTTCTTTGAAAAAAATCCTTTTGTTACTACTCTAAATGATGTGTCTGAGAATTAAAAGAGAACTTACTTATGCAACTTTCTAGATGTTGGAAGATTGACTATGGCCTATTATGGTAGACTGGTTGCCAGTCACATTGGCTTTTAATCTCTTTGTATGGTACTAGCTCACAGCCTGAAATTTAACTTAAGTCAAAAATCTTAACTTATTTCATTGTATTTAATCATATGCTTGTAGTTATTAAATGTTATTTAGCAATCTTAAATGTGATTTTATTTTAAGTTCAATTATAGTATATAATGATGCTGGGAGAGAGGGTAAGGAAAGGAATAGGGATGAGAATAAGATGAGGGGAGAGGGGTATGAGAGAGGACTGGGAGTGAGAATGGCAATCACTGGGCATTATCTTTGTGTGTAACTTGAGACCTGTGGCACTGGAGGTTCTAGGGAGTCTATGATGATGACCCTAGCTGAGATTTCTACTAGTGGGGGATATTGAGACTGAAGTGTCCACCTTCTGTAGCCAAGTGGAATTCCAGAAGAGGTAATGAGACATCAACTTATCCACAAAAACATAAACCCAAAGGTTATCCTACTTACAAAAAAAAAAAAAAAATAAAGAGGGAACAGAGATAGAATGATTAGCCAACCAATATGTGGCCCAACTTAAAACACATCCCATATGAGATAGGCAATCTCTGACACTATTAGTGATATTCTGCTATGCTTACACACTGGACCTTACACAACTATCTCCTGAGTCTTATACTTTTGCTATCATTATGGTAGCTTCAAAGATGAAATGAAAAATTGTTAAATCATGCAGTTTAATGTATCAAATGTATCAAAGGAAAATATTAACTGATGATTTCACTTCACTTGTTTTCATCTCAAAGAAGTTACAGATTTAAGCTGCATTAATGCAATTGGTTAAATTAATATGTTTTACATTGTTTATAATTATATGACTACTATCTTTTCTCTAAAAATATAAATACACTGGATTTGTCTATGTATATATTTCTGCCTTACCTACCCATCTATTTTATTTTTGATCCAAAATTCAGCACTTATTGTGTACCTGCTGTAAGACTGAGAAAAGATAAATGAATCTACCAATGTAATACAGTAAAGTTATATCAACATATTGAAATTCCAGGGTGAAATAATACCATACCATTGATCTTTATTAAAATTACAATATATTAAGTAAATTAAATTATTAAAACTGACATAAAGGTTAGTGTTTATTATTTATTTTATCTCTTCATTCTGAAAAATATAACTTCTTTCATCTATGAATATAATTTGGAAGATTTACACAAATGTAGATAGATAAAAGCAAGTTCTATTCTTTTCAAAGGACAAAAGTTGAAAAAATAAATTTATTCAAGTACTGAATAATTGAACTTAATTATTTGTTTGTGGAGATTTAATTTTATCATGACAAAGACTTAAATAAAGCAGAAGTATTTCAAGTCAATTGACAATTCTAATTACATTTACTTGAAATGGTAACTTCCATGCCCATATGTAAAAATAACATACATAATTAGAATTTGATAGTTAATAATTAATGTATTTTAAAACATATTATTCATGCAAACATTTATATATCAAAAGTAAACACAATCATAAATATAAATTATATTTACTCTAAGTGTCATTTATCTATCTATCTATCTATCTATCTATCTATCTATCTATCTATCTATGTCTTCTGAAGCTTTTGCTTTGAAACAAGATGAATGTTCTTATAGTTGTATGACCCAAGTTCTATCTTCATTGTCTTACAACAACTGAGATTTATAATTTTGAAGTATAACAAGTCACTGTCTGCTAGCCTGACCCTTGATAATTTTGCTAATTATGTGGTTGTATCATCATTTCTTTATAGCTAAACTCATTAGTAGGACAATTGACTTTAGATTTTTCTCATTAGCTCACACTATATACAAAGTGGAGACTCAAAGAAAGCTTGGAGGTAAATATGCAACTTCCATTTCATTACAGTCATAATACCTCTTGAGCATATAAGCTTTCTATATAGAAAGACACTTCAGAGTTACATAGAAACTTTTGACACCAGAAAATATTTCTGTGTATTTTGTCACAAAACCAAATTGACATGTAACATTGAAAAAGTGAAAGTCATAGTATTAAATTTCCTGGTATATTTGTAATTTAACCTAAGTTTTTATTTATGAAAATTAAGTAGTACATATCATTCATAATGTCACAAATATAAAACAGGGGAAAATAATTGTCAAAGGAGATTAAGAGTTGGAACCCTAGGACAGGGAAGTAGGCTCAGATACTTTGGTCACCCTGATAAGCCTTTAGAAACAGTGATCATGGGAGTGTTCACATAACTGGGTTTAATGCCTTGGTTTTTCTTTGACTATTTGTGTTTATTGTATTGCTTGTTCCTTGACTATTTGGATCTATTGTATTGCTAGACCCTCAACTAGAACTGACCTTAATACTTGCATGTAATCAAAATGGTATAAAGGCATAAAGGAGGAGGGGGAATGTGATAGGGGGTTCTAGGGAGGGAAAATGGGGATAGGAGATGACATCTGAAATGAAAATAAATAAAAAATCCAATAAAAAAAGAGTTGGAGTCCTAAATATGTTAAATTATTTTTCTTTATTTATTTTATCTTTTTAATTAAGATGTAATCAAGTAATTACTACCCTTTTATTTCCTTATTCTACTCCTTTCCAGGTTCCCCTTCCCTATCAAATTGATATATTTTTTATTGTTGTAGTATGTGTGCATACGTGTGTGTGTGTGTGTGTGTGTGTGTGCATGTGTGTGTATGTGTACAAATGTGCCTTTCTGAGTTTATTTTGTAATATGGTTTCAGGGTTAACCACTTTATCTTGGATAGCCTTCATGGTACCCTTCTCCTTTCCCCAGCTGTCATTAATCTCCTGTGTTTTTTTGTGGGGCTGAATCTGCCCTTTGGAAACTCCCCTTTTCATGTTAAGAAGCACACTTATGTTACCATTGTTCCTTGTCTTATTAACATACATAATTTCAGGGAGAGTATTTTTCACAGTAGACTTTCTGGTATCTGGCTCTTACAATCTTTCCCCATTCTCTTCTGCATTGTTCTCTGTACCATAGATGTGGGAACTTTGCAGTTGAATATTTATTGGGCCGGGAACCTCCACAATCTGTTGGTCTCCATTTGCTGTAAAGAGAGACCTTTTTGTTGAGTTGTACTTGCAAGTAACTATAAGATTAAGATTTAGAATATATTAAGGAGTTACTTTGGTTTAGCAAACTGACAATAGTATATTATTTTCTAAATTCCATGGTCCCACAGACCCACTGAAGTTGGATAGATTTATAGAATTCAGAATGATATTCTTCCTGTTTAGTTGGCCTTAAGTCTGCTGAGTCTTACATTGGCTATTGCCAATTGTATGACACTATTGTACCTTTATGACTCTATTTGTCATGTTGATTATTTTTGTGGATCATAGATGTCACAGCTATATAAGACTATTGATTGCTTCCATTCTTAGCAACTTGCACAGAATTTCGAGTAGTACTCAAGCTAGACCAGAGAAAGGAAATTTTTAGAATAATAGATGCAGCTCATCCTGCATCCCAAGTGTGTGATATCCTCATCAGCAGTGCCTTATCTCTAACCTCTTAGAGGCAGTAAAAAGCAACAGCAATAGTCTCTATTTTTAATTTTTTGAAATTTGTTTTAGGTTATCATAACCAAAATGAGGTTTCTCATACTTAAAACTAGGAATTTTATTAGTATATGGTTCTTGTGGGGACCATTGTTAGAAAAGGGACAATATTATATATACTTTTCAAAAATTTAGGTAAACATAACATAATATGGTTTCTTGAGGATTTATCAGTAAACCTTGTAGCTATTGACTCTCCTCCATCCTTCCCTGTCTATGTATAAATAAATCAATATTTATTATTTAGTTATATTAAACCATATGATGTCTCTGCTTGAATTTAATAAACACCAAGTTCTTTGTATACTCTAAACCATTGTCTTTCCCTCCTCAGGTTTGAAAAAAAGAAAAAGGAAATGGTTACTGAGAACTGTACAGTAGTTACTGAGTTCATTCTTTTGGGATTGACTGATCGTGCTGAACTGAAGATGATCCTCTTTGTTTTATTTCTGGTGATTTATGCTGTTACCTTGTTAGGGAATCTGGGGATGATTCTATTAATCTGTATCACTCCCAAACTCCACACACCAATGTACTTTTTCATCAGTTGCCTATCATTTGTAGATGCATGTTATTCATCAGTCATTGCACCAAAAATGTTGATTAGTTTCTTGGTAGTAACAGAAACCATCTCTTTCTCTTCCTGCATCATGCAACATTTGTTTTTTGGAGTGTTTATTACCACAGAAGGTTTCCTGTTGTCAGTGATGGCTTATGATCGTTATGTGGCCATTGTCAACCCATTGCTGTATAATGTGTCCATGTCTAAAGGAAAGTGTATTGTGCTGGTCATTGGGTCAGTCATAGGTGGAACTATTAACTCTTTGACACACACCATAAGTTTGAGTAAACTGTCTTTTTGTGGGCCTAATATAGTAGGTCACTTCTTTTGTGACATACCATCGTTGCTGGTACTCTCATGTTCTGACACCTCCATGAATGAATTTTTGCTCTTGATCTTCTCTGGAGTTATTGCCATTGGTACTCTCTTGATTGTGGTCATATCCTACTTATTTATTGCTCTGGCCATTTTGAGAATACGTTCAGCTTCTGGACGACAAAAAGCCTTCTCCACCTGTGCTTCTCACCTGACTGCTGTGACTATATTCTATGGTACCTTAAGCTTTAATTACATTCAGCCAAGCTCCCAGTATTCTGTAGAACAAGAGAAGGTGGTGTCAGTGTTCTATACACTGGTGATTCCCATGTTAAACCCAATGATTTACAGCCTCAGGAACAAAGAGGTAAAAGAAGCTACAAAAAGAGCCAAACAAATGAAATTCTTCTCATGTTAATACCACAGTAGTAAAATTTCTGTCATAATTATCAGCCATTTTTCACTCAGTAAAATTTACATTGAGTCAGTACATTTTAATTTTTTTGTTTAAAAGTTCTAGTCTTAATCTTTACTTTTTAAGATAAAGAAACACCTTTAAAAGTAAACAATTTGGTGTGTAATATCATTAAAAATTTAACTTAGATGAACTTTGTTTGAAATATCATTATTATATGAATTTTTCAGCAGATAAAATATTAAATATATTTGCTATTTACAACCTAAATAAATACAAGAGAACATAATGTCTTTTGGAGATAAATAACAAGTTTTGTAATTAATGAAAACATTTATGATATTATATTGATTTTGTCTTTAAAATCTACACTAAGTTTTGAAACATAGTGAAATATCTGTTCAATAAAGTATTTAAACATAATGGTATTGTTTTACTTGACTATTCTACAATGTATTTATTAAGTTATTTTCTCTATAGATATGAAGAGACTAACAAGCAAATATAATTGCATAAAAATAAGTGCATCATTTCTGACATCCTAATCATAAATATGTATTTGGAATGACAATGCTGTATAGTAGGTACAATTAGACACATTTTTATCCTTGTCTATCTTCAAGATTTTTTCATATTCTGAATTAAATATACTTTCAGAATTCTTTAAATATTTTAATGGTATATATATACATGTTAGTTTAGGTCTTTTATTATAAATTAGTTGCTTACATGAGTACATAAAACTTACTTAAGAACACACATCCTACTAAAATACTCTTACTAATATTATAGTGGATTTGAATCTTGAAAAACAATATATTACCTACTATTTTCTGCTTTTTAGACCAGTAGTAACATTAAATTAAAGCATTTAAAGTAATCAAATGTTTTACAATGAATGAAAATGCACTGATATTTCACAATGAATTTAATAATTTTACATTGCTATCCTTCCTCTGGCAGTATAGTTACATTCTTTTGTAAGTTAAAAGTACAATTTAATATTTTTTGACTGCATTAAAATATATTTGTATAAAGGATCTCTGTATTCTAAAATGAGAAAGAAACGCCATGGAGTTGAGTGGGAGAGAGGAAGGAAGGATCTTGGAAGAGTTTGGTAAGAAAGTATGATTAGAATATACCATTTGAATTTTTCTCAACAGCAACAAAAAGTAGATGATTTTGAATACAGAGATTTTTGGCATAGCACACAGTGCTACTTTCAGGGTTTAAAGTAGTGATGATGTCTACTACTGCATAATGGGATATGTGTTGTTTCTGTATATCCTACTAGAAGAGCCATCTTCATTTGTAATGCTAACATCTACATTGTGTAATGCTAATAGTTGATCACAGTAATGACTAATGATATGCTCAATATCAGTTGAATATTTGAGATTTTATATTTTTGTGTATCTTTGTGTGTAATGTACATAATTATGCTAATATATGTGTGAGGGTGCCTATGAAAATATATGTATGTGCTTGCTCAGAAATGAGATTGATAACACAAATCTTCCTCAATCATGCTTCCACTTTAATCTCTGAGATGGCATCTCTGAGTTAACTCCACAGTTCCTTCATATCTGTAATCTTACCAGGCAGGGTGTTCAGGAGGTTCCTCATTTTCCCCACCTTTCAGGGCTGAAATTGCAAGTTGATGTCTACAAGCTACTTTACACTTGAATTCTGGAGATCAGATTGCAAGTCTTCTGGCTTACCCAGACAGCATTTTCTCCCAAACCCTGATATTTGAATTTATGAGAATATGTTTTGTTCTTGTACATATATTACTACATTCAAAACAGTAAATAATGATATAAACACTTAAAGATCAATTAGGGAAATCAATGTGTAGATAGGTATGCTTTTGTGATGAATTACCATAGGTTTTTCCCAGTTATACTGTACTATTATAGTTGAAAATCACAATCTGCACTAGGCACTGTGAGAAAAGCATTCTTGTGATTTGAAGTTACTATTTTAATTTTGCCATGGACATGATAATCTATTGAGAAAATATTCATGAGCTTTACTATATCTAAATGTTACTAATCATAGTAGAATTGTTATTTCTACATATACATACACAAGCAAATTAAGAAGCTAATAATTATATTTAGAATGCTACCTTAAAAATAGTAAACATACATATTAGTTAGCAGATATCACTTACAGCTATGGAAATGCAGATTTGAGCAAAAAAATCTGTTTATTAAGTAAAATTTGTTTTAAGAGAATTATAATGTTTATATTAATCATAATGTATACCAAAAAGGGGAAAATATTTTTTGCATTGAAAGTTAGTTAAAATCAGAAAACTTTTCTCTCAAGAGAGCATTATAACAGAGCTTGGCAATGTTATTTATTCTATTATACTTCAGAGTTCAATAAAGTATTTCTAATATAAATTATTGTTGGTTTTAAGAACAGAAAATTTAAGATGTGTCTCCTTGTTGGCTATGAGCACTGAAATTATGTTGTTCTATAATGTGCATTTTACTATTTCTACATTTGAAATTCATTGCTATTTTTAATATTAATTACCTTTACTTTTCTGGCTTAGTATTTTCTACTTTTGTTTTTACATTTTCTATTTAATCTGCAATATCTACCATATCAATGCTCAGCAGAGCAGCATTCTTAAAATTCATTAGCTCCCTACGTATTGTTAAAACATCCCAAGACGTGTTAAAATTATGCCAAATACAGTGCAAGTGTCATTAAACTTCTTCTTAATTACAATGACTGCCACTGTAAATTGTAGAACTAACATGAATCCAATGGTATTTGGCATGACACTCAAGATGCCTTCATATCCTTAAATTCTGAACCTCCTTTCAGTAGTTTGAATAGGATAAAGAGCATCAGTCTGTTCTTCCAGATGCCTATCTAAATCCTCTGGTATATTCGACACACATTAGTAACATTTTTTTGCTAAATGATTAACAAGAGTAGCTGTTTTAACTTCTTGTGTCAAAGCAATCACAGAAGCAGTGGTGATAGCAATTAATGTAATTAAAGCTGTTATACCAACAATAATCAAGCCTGCTACCCTCTTGCTTCTGACTCATTTCTTCCAGTACTTGCAAGCTACTTTTAGAATACCAAAGTTCTGTGATACTCAGGGCACTAAAACAAAATCTGGTTGATAGACCTCCATAAGTAATATGCCAGATTTCAAAGCAAAAGCACAATTAGACAGTGTACAATCAATGCAACTTATATTAGATACTATAGAAGAAACAAATGTAAATTACACATGGCCTGAGGTCAGTATTTCTATTTTGGTCAATCTTCAAAATATAGCTTGACTATGCTATTCCTTTTTGTTCTGGGAATACTTTTATTCCTGCACATTGTGTTAAAGCTTTCCTTCAACAACATCAACATGTTGGCAGCCAAGTACATTGCTTGAACCTGAACATGGACCCCCCAACCCCCAGATATAGTTACTAAATTAACAGGCTGGCAAGCCAAGGACGGGTAAGATTCTGCACAGAGCCTTACCAACCTAAGAAATAAGTGCATTGCCTTTGATAATGCATATTCCATGACTGGTAAGGAAGGCATTCTTATCAGAATGACCTAAGACAGACTCAGTCTTGTTAATAAAAAGAAGGAAATAAATAAGAAGGAAAAGCAGGGAGCTTTTTTGGGCTCCTTGGCAAGAATCTGACATGGTCCCAGGACAAGGAAATGAGCTGCTTGGCAGGAATATGACATTGGCCAAGGACAAGGAAGTAGGCTTCAGGTCTAAATCTGACATTAGGCTAGAACAAAAAAAGTAATTTCAGATAGGAATTTAAATCTTAGGATACAACAAAGAAGTAGGCTTCAGACATGAAAATGACCTTGGGCTAGGACAGGGAAGTAGACTTAGATACTTTGGTCACCCTGATAAGCCTCTAGAAACAGTGATCATGGGCTTGTACACATAATTGGGTTTAATGCCTTGCTTTTTCTTTGACTATTTGTGTTTATTGTATTGCTTGTTCCTTGACTATTTGCATCTATTGTATTGCTATACCCTCAACCTAGAACTGACCTTAATACATGCATGTAATCAAAATGGTATAAAAGCATAAAGGAAGGGAGATAGGGTAGGGAGTTCTATGGAGGGAAAATGTTGGATAGGGGATGACATCTGAAATCTAAATAAATGAAATATCCAATAAAAATTTTTCTATTTATATTTCTTTAAATGAAAATAGATTCTTTTGTCACAGAATATATATGAATTATAACCCTACCACTCCTCCAAGTCTCTTCCCACCCTCTGATCCTCTGGATTAACTCTTTTTCTGTTTATTTTTAGAAAAGAAAAGGCATCATAAAGATAACAACCATACAAAACAAAGTGAAATATAGTAAGACAAAGCAAAATTATTATATTGGAGTTGCAACCCAAAATTAAACAGGTGGAAAAGAGCCCCAAGAGTAGGTAAAAGAGTCAGAGACACAGTCGTTTTTTCAGTCAGGTGTCCTGTAAAAAATCAAAGGTAATACTATTACAAATTTGCAGGATCTTTCTAATACCTACAATTGCTGCACCAGTCTCTGTGATTTCACATGCACCTTGCATAGTTGATTCAAAGGGCCTTGTTCTCCTAGTTTCATCTATCCCTTCTGGATCTTACTATCTTTCTGTCTCTTCTTTGGCCACATTCTCTCAGCCCTGAGGGGAGATTTTTGATGGAGATGCCCAATTCAGATTCTCTCTTTACATAATGTCTGGCTATGGGTCACTGCATTTGTTTCCATTTGCTGCCCAATGAGGCTTCTCTGATGATGAATGGATAAGGCACTTATCTGTAAGTATAACATAATAACATGAGAAATTATTTTGTTTTGTTTGTTGACCAGAGGTATTTTCTTTTACCTTAGGATTTTGAGATATCTAATCAATAGTTCTTGTTTACCCAAATAGTTTTGCATATGTGTTGCTTCTTGTGGAATAGCCCTTAAGTCAAATCAGACTTTGGTGGGGTACTCTCAACAGTTCTGTACCACTATTGCCTGAGCATATATTTTAGGCAGCACAGATTGTATAACAGATGTCTTGTGTCTGTGTTGGTGTTCATGTTTGTCTTTTTGCAGCCTGCTGAGAACTTCATACATCAGAGACTAAAACAGAAGAGTGAAGGCTCCATTTAAGTACCAGCCAAACTTCTCCATGATCAATGAGTTAAGTGGTTGTTGTTCTAGACAATAGGACATTGATGTCATTTTGAAGAAAGCACCCCTTTGTCATTGAATCAGTCTTGGTTGTGTGAGGATTTAAGTGGAACCATTTTGGACCATTACTCAACTGAATACAACCCAATTTTACCACTAGAATCCTTGCCTGGTTATATGGCATGACCCATTGTGTCTTTATATCCCCCATCACTGCAAGTCCTGTTTAAGATAACCTTCATAGATTCAAGAAAGTTTATACTACTCTTTACACAACTCTCAAGTGCCACACAAATCCATTAGTCTCTTCCTTCAATCTCTCACTTCATCCCATTTTCAAAATAACTGTTTCCTCCCACCAAATCTACACCAACTCTCAGCCCACTCACAAAATCTATTCTATTTCTCCCACATAGGGATAGCCATTTCCCTTTCTTCCTCTTACTTGATATCTCTGGGTCTATGGATTGAAGTATGGTTATTATTTCTTAGGAGATAATATGTACTTATAAGTGAGTATACACCATATTTTTCTTTCTGGGTGTGGTTTACATCATTCAGCATGATCTTTTAAAATAATTTGATCCATTTGCCTGGAAATTTCATGATGTCATTGTTTTAATAGGTGAATAATATTCCATTGTGTAAATGTGCCACATTTTCTTTATCCATTGTTCAGTTGAAGGACATCTAAGTTGTTACCAGTTACTGACTATTATGAATAAAACTGCAATGAACATGTTTGAATAAGTGTTATTGTGGTAGGAAGGAGCAGCCTTCAGGTATATGCCCAAGAGTTATACAGCTGGATCTTAAGATATACATATTCCAAACTTTCTGAGGAATAACAATAGTGTTTTTTATATAGATTGTACAAGTTTGCATTCCCACCAACAATGGAGGAATGTTCCTTTGTTCCACATCTTCATCAGCATTAGCTGTCATGTATGTTAGTGGTCTTAGCCATTCTGACCGGTGAAAGAAGGAATGTCAAAATAATTTCAATTTGCATTTTCCTGAGGGCTAAGAATGCTAAACATTTTTGAGTGTTTCTTAATTAGTTGAAATTTCTTTATTGAGACTTATCTATATCTGTATATTCTATTTTAATTAGATTATTTTTTATGATATCCAGGTTTTTGTGTTCTTTATATATTTTAGATATTAATTCTCCATTGAATGGGGAGTTGACAAATTTTTTTCCCATTCTGTAGCCTGCTGCTTTGTCTGATTGACAGTATCCTTTGCTTTATAGAATCTTTCAGTTTTATGAAATGCCATTTTTTAATTATTGATCTTAGCATTTGTGTTATTGGTGTTTTGTTCAGAAAGTCATTTACTGTGTCAATATGTTCAAAGCTATTCTCTACTTTCTCCTCTATTAGAATCAGTATGTCTGTTTTAATGTTTAGGTATTGATCCAGTTTTACTTGAGTTTTGTACTGGGTGATAAATATGGACCTATTCACATTCGTCTACATGCAGACATACATTTGTGCCAACACCATTTGTCAAAGATGTTGTGTGTTTTCCAGTGTGAATTTCTGGCTTTTTAAAATTAAAAACAACAACAACAAAAAAAAGGTGTCCATGTTCCCTATGTTTTTGTCTGGGTTTTCAATCTGATTCTATTGACCAATTTGTATATATATATTAGAACTTTTAAATTTATCCATGCTCATATATTACCTTCTGACTGAGTTTCTCCTCCTTTATAGTCCTCTAGCCTGACACCTTCCATCTCCCTCTGATTCACTTCTCCTCAGTTTTCCTTTATAAAAAGGCAGATTATCCAGGTTTATCAGCCAAACATATCATGTCACAATTAGATTCAGAACATCCCCTCATATTAAATCAGGATGAGGCAACCCATTAGGAAGCAAAGAGTCCCCCAAATTAGTCAAAATCATCAAAGACAGCCCTTGTTTCCACTGTTAGGAGTTCCACAAGACCACCCTAGTGCTGACTATGAATCTCTGTATCTTCTCCCACCGGCTGCTGGCTGAAGCTCTGATTAAGATTATACTAAATTCTAGTCTGCAAGTGTAGCTGAATATTATTAGAAGTCATTTCATTGAGCTTTTTAAAAAATATTTATTGGGCAGTCATGTTTTGTTCTATTCTAGGTTTCTGGGATGTCTAGCCTCTGCTTCCTGGCTCTCCAGGAACTGTAAGCTATGTGTTCCTTCTCATGGAATGGGGCTCCCTCAGGTGTCTGTTAATGCCACTACTGTGAGGTTTTTATTACCATTGCTTTGTAGCATGACTTGAAATTGGGAGCTGTGTAACAACCAGAAGTTCTTCAAGTATTCAGGATTATTTTAGCTCTCCTTAGTTTTTTGATTGTTTGTTTTTATTTGTTTTGTTTATTTGATTGTTTGTTTTCCATGTAAAACTGTGAATTGTCCTGTCAAGGTTTATAAAGTATTATATTGGAATTTTGGGGGGATTGTTTTGAATATATAGATTGTTTTTGGTTGTATGAACATTTGTACAATATTAATTCTAATGATCCAGGAGCATTGGAGATCTTTCCATTTTCTCATATCTTCTTCAATTTCTTTCTTCAAAGACTTGAATGTTTTATCATACAAGTCTTTCACTTGCTTCATTAGACTTATGCCAAGATATTTTATTTTATTTGAGGCTATTTTGAAAGGTCCTGTTTCCCTGGTTTTATTACATTTTAAATTAATTGTTTGAATATATATATATATATATATATATATATATATATATTTTCTGTGTGTGTGTGTGTGTGTGTCTATATGTATGTATGTGTGTGTGCGTGTGTGTGTGTGTTCAAATCCTTCTAATACTCCTGCTAGGTCCATCTCCTTCCATAATCACTCACTTCATTTTCTCACTGATTTAAGCCCCTAGAGTTCCTGTTGCCTATATATTCTAGTGTATGTAGATGTAGATATCCACTGGAATTTATTGACCTACCAGGGGCCACTCCATTGAAGTAAACTAACTGTATTTTTCCCAAGAAGCTATCAATTGTCAGTAGCTTTCTTACCATTTGCTGTCTTTGGAATTTATCTTAGGTATTTTATTAACATATATCTATGTATGTTAAATATCTGTTGTGCTCTTAGTTTATATTAATTATTTTGGTTGTTTTGTGTGTGTCTGTATGCATATAGTATGTGTTGGAGATATACTTGTGGAGAACTTAACTTTGTGTAGTTAGTTATCTCCTTCCATCATTACACATATTTTCAGGATCAGAGTTTTCCTGGCTTGCATGGCAAGTGCCTCAACATACAGAACTATCTCAGTTGTACCATGATATAATTTCTGTCAAAGAAGTTAATAGTTTTGCCATATTTTAATGTATTTTCCTTGACTCTTGAATAACAAATTTTATAGGTAAAGAATTCTTGATGATTGTCTTTTATTTTAATTGTTTTAACTATATTATTCCATGATCTTCTGGCTTGCTAATGTTATCTTGCAAAACATGCTGTAGCTTCATTGACTGCTTTGTCTTATGTATAATTTCCCATTGACATTTTCAGAGAAGTGTACATTTTATTTTTAATAGTCTTATTATGGTATTTATGAATGCTTTTCTGTTTTAATAAGGTTTTTCTAAGCTTTCTATAGCAAGCTTTAGTACACACACACACACACACACACTCACATATACACACTCACACAGTTACACACATAAAGCTTAGATGTTTGTTCTAAAGTATATATATGTTTATTCTAAAAATACACATGTATCTTGTCTTCAACACATTTGTAAAATACACTATCATTTTTGGTTTTTAAAATTAATACATCTACTCACTTTGCTTCCTGATCAGAGGTCCCCTCCAACCATTTCCCCTGTCACACAACCACCTTCCACATCTCCCATTCCCTTCTCCTCTGAGAAGGAGGAGACCACTTTTGGGTACCAACCCACCCAGCCACATAAAATCACTGCACATCCTCTCCCTCTGAGTCCAGACAAGGCAGTAAAATTAGTGAAATGGGATCTACAAGCAGGCAACAGAGTCAAGAACAGTCCCCACTCCAGGTGTTTCAAGAAAGACAAGCAAAGAGAATACTTATAATATATTTTTTAAGAGACCAGAACCATCCTAACACCAACAAATATTCTGTAAAAAAAAGTGTAAATGATACCCAATATTTTTGGTGAATATAGGAATCTGATGACCCTTCATCCATCAGCACTAAGTGGATTCAGTGGGTTTAGAAAAAACTGCATGAATTTCTGAGTCCAAAGTGGAAAATTATGAGGGGAGTTGTAGAGGAGTGGGTGGGAGAACATTTGATGTTAAGAGATATACATATGTTAAAGTATACATACAGGTAGCATTATACAGATTGGACAGCTTATATTTGGGGATATATGGATATATATATATATATATATATATATATATATATATATATGCATGCAGTAGCAATCAATGAAGGAAAAAGAGGCAATGAGTTTGAAGGAAAGAGTAAAGAGGTATATGGGATAGGTTGGAGGAAAGAAAAAGAAGGGGAAATGTTCAAATTAAGTTATTATCTCTAAAAATGAAATAGAGTAATTCTTAAATAATAAATCTTTAAAAAATATCTATAAATCAAAAACAGAACAGAATATCTAGTATACAATCCATAGAACTCAAGAAGGTTAAAAAGCCAAAGAGCATAAGTGAGGATGTCTCAATCCCACTTAGGAGGAAGATGAAAACAATCAAGGCGGGTGGAGGAAAGAAGTTTGGGAACTTGGTAAGAAATGGAATAGCGACGGAAAGAGAAAAACATGATCAGGTATTGGGGGAGAGGGACAGGACTGAAGCCCTGAGGTCTAGCAGAAAAAATAGAAAGAGGCAACCTTGGGAGGTAAGATATGGGAGGACCTTCTAGAATGTACCAGATACCTAAGAAGTCAGACTCTTAGGACTCAACGGGAGGGACCTTGAAAGAAGTGATCTACAGTGGGGAGGTGGAACTTACAGAGTCCAATTCTAGTGGAGGAACAGGACATCAAGTAGAGGGATGGGGTTGCCATTCCACAGTCAAAAGCTCTGACCCAGAATTGTTCCTGTCTGAAGGAATTTCAGGGACAAAAATGGAGAAGAGCTTGAGAGAAAGAAGGTCCAGTGACAGGTCCAAATTGGGATCTACCTCAAGGGGAGGCCCTACATGCAGGTGACTGAGACAGAAGCAGACTCTATAACCAATCATTAGACTGAAATCTAGAACCCATATGATTGAATTAGGGGAAGGATTGAAGAAGCTGAAAGGGAGGGCAGCCCCATAGGAAGACCAGGAATCTCAACTATCCTATACCACAGGGAGCTTGCAGAAACGGAGCCACCAACAAGGCAGCTTACATTAGTTGGTCCCAGAACATATAAAACAGAGGACTATCTGGACTGACCTCAGTGGGAGAAGATGTTCTTAATTCTTGAGAGACTTGAGGCCCCAGAGAAGGAGATGATTGGTATGAGGAATTAGACAGTGAGGAATGAGATGAGAAACTGTTGGCGGAAGAACTGGGAAGGGGGACAAAAATTAGAATGCAAAAAAATAGTATTTTTAAAAATGGAAATTCTTCTAGACTCATAGAAGGTGTAGATATTGGTGCAAACATTGTAGGCATACAGAATAGTGAATATTAATGATTTTATATTTTAAAAAGCACAATATAATAGTGAATATTAACAATTTTATATTTTAGAAAGCACATCACAATCTTCCATTCTTCCTCTGAGTACAGAACCATGAAAATAAAATCACTGTGTCAAAAATCATAGTCTGGTAAAGAAACCCCACTCCCATATTAATCTCAGCATCATACATCTACATACACACATAATGAATAATCATTTAAATTTAAAATAGAAGTAGAAACTACAGTTTGTGATAACACAATGTTTCTGATTAGCCTATCAGAAATTATATTAATGAAAATAAGACACAGAACAAAATACACTACATTTTCACATGAAATATTTGAGGAGATTCAAAAGAATAATAGGCAGATTATGGAATGGGATAGTGAAAAAAATATGCACTGCCAGGTACAGAGTGTTAGGGATAATGAAAATTCTAGAGACCTGAATTATAGATTGAGTATTATAGACAATAGAATTGTATTAAATATTAAACATTTACAAAAGGAAGATTTTATGCACAATTATATAGATAACTTTGTATGAATTAAATGGTCTCTATATATGAATATATCTATGTCTATATCATCTCTCTATCTCTATGTCTATAGAGATGTCAATATCTCAATCTATCTATATCTGTCTCTCTCTCTCTCTCTCTCTCTCTATCTATCTATCTCTATCTATCTACCTATCTCTATCTATCTATCTATCTATCTATCTATCTATCTATCTATCTATATCAAAAGACAGAGACAGAGAGAAAAATATACATGCAATAACAATTAACTAAAAAGAGGCAATGAATTTGAAGGATAGTGAGGAGGAGTGAGTGTATGGGGGATGTTGGAGGAAAGAATCAAAATCTCAAGAAAAATTAAAACTTCTCTAAATGCAAATAGAAAAAGAAATAATGATAAAGTATATTGTTATGAAACATAAGGAATGTGATGTGAAAAAAATCCTAGTTGTCTTACAGACTTGCAAAACCAAAAAAACATTTTAAAATATAATTTGTCTTGTTATAACTCTTATAATGATATCAAATACTGAATGTTAAGTATTCATTTTAAATTGATTCTTTAATACCCTGTAGAAGGCATTTTTAACCTCTTTGTTCCTTAAACTGTATATCAATGGGTTAAGCATGGGGATCACTAAAGTATAAAACACAGAGGCTATTTTATCATTCTCTAAGGAGTGAGTGGATTTAGGTTGCAAGTACATAAAGAATAGAGTACCATAGAACACAACAACTACTGTCAGATGAGACCCACATGTAGAGAAAGCTTTTCTCCTGCCTTCTGCAGAATGCATCCGACATATGGCTAGCAGAATCAGAACATATGATCCAAGGACTACAAGAAGAGAGGAGATCAAATTCAATGCTGAAAATAATATGATCAGCAATTGTATTTCTTCTGCGTCTGAACACAACATAGGTAACAAGAAAACATCATCACAGTAGAAATGGCTGATGATGTTCGAGCCACAGAAAGTTAATGTGAAAATCTTACTGGTGAACAGCAGAGCCTGGAAGGTGCTGTAGAGGTATGGAATGCCCACGAGCACATGGCAAAGTCTCTGAGACATGATCACACTGTAGAGCAGAGGGTTGCAGATGGCCACATAGCGGTCATAGGCCATTGCAGACAAGATAAAAAATTCACTGATAATGAACATAAGGAAGAAAAACAACTGTGTGGCACATTCATAGAAAGATATGTTTTTTTCATCCATAAGAAAATCCACCAGCATCTTCGGACAGATGACAGTGGAATTTCCAAGATCAATAAAAGCCAGGTGTCTGATGAAAAAGTACATAGGGGTGTGCAGGTGAGAGTCCAGCTTGGTCAAAATGATCATGCCCAGGTTTCCCATGACAGTAACTGCATAGATGGTGAAGAAGACCCCAAACAAAGGAAGCTGAGATTCAGCGCTCTGTGTGATTCCCAGCAAGATGAACCCAGGCAGTGATGTTGTATTCATTTGCCCCATGTCATCCAATTTTATCCTCCAAAAGAAGCAAACAATGTTTTCAACTTTTATTAAGTTATATGTGTAGGATGAGCAGATTTTTTTTTTTTTTGGTTTTTCAAGACAGGGTTTCTCTGTGCAGCCCTGGCTGTCCTGGAACTCACACTGTAGACCAGGCTGGCCTCGAACTCAGAAATCTGCCTGCCTCTGCCTCCCAAGTGCTGGGATTAAAGATGTGCACCACCACTGTCCGGTCAGACTTTTTTTTAAAGTTAAATGGTCACAAACAGTGTTTGCACATGATTTTTAAAATTAATGTATAGAGTATTCTACTTTGCAAATGATCTCTTCCAGAAGATGTATAATAATTTTATACAGCAGTGTACATATGTAAAACATGAATATTAATATAGAAATGTCACATTAAACATAGAGATTGGTTTCTAGAATGCATCTTCATATTGTCTGAATTTTGTATAAAATTTTTGCATTTTTGAAAATTAAGACAGAGGTAAAATGAAGCAAAATCACCTCAACTATTATAGTCCCTTAAGTCAAATCATTCCAAGTTATGAGAGACACAATGAAATGAAAGTATATACTTGTGTATCTTTATAAATATTTCCAAATAAATGTGTCTTTCTTATAGCCAAATGTGACCATCTTAACATTCTATGTCATTTCCACTCTATTTTACTCATACTATTATGAAATGCATTGGTGAGTGGGACTGCACTATTATCTGGAATTTAATATGTGGGAATTTAATAGATAACATATGTCACTCTTCAGTAATTTCTCATCTGGTTAAAAAAGCTTCTCAAAGCACTTAGTGTATATGGAATTGTGCTTGATATTTTATGAAGCTAAGTATATTCTCTCTGTGTGTGCATCAATGAGATTTAAGTTTTGATTGCTTATATTGAAGCTGAGATACAAGTATTCATTTTTTTTCAATAGAAGAACTTATTTTTTTTATTTTATGTGAAACAAATACAATATACCATCCTGTTTTGCTTCTTAAAGTAATTATCTTGTTATTATTTTTAATGTGTGAGATCAGAATGAATTATTGATATATCTCTTATTCCTCTTAGCATGAAACTCTCATAAATATAATGGATTCATTATATTTGTTCAAATGATAAAACTTAATGTCTTAAGACAAGTTTACCATTGCAGGGTACACAAGTAAATACACTATTTTTGTCCTGCATCTCAAAGAATAAGAGAGTTCCAGCAATAAGAGGCCAGGTAAGATATGAAAGTACTTGTTCTCTGGTGTCTATCTATATCAAATACTTGAAATCACTTACCTTCAAGAAAGGATTAAATTCTAATATTCTAAATCACTTCTAATTTCTCTTTATGGTAGCAAGAATTTATGGCTTTCTTTGCTCTTTCCGATGTTCCCAGGGGAAGTATCATACAATTTGTTCAAATGATCACATCTAGATCATGTTAGAGTCTTAAGACTTTGTTGTGTCTTCTAATTGTCTAGGATACTCTGTGTATTCCCCAAGGGGAAATATAAAGTTAACTGTCAAAAGGAGACTAACAGCCTGTGATTTCCTCAGAGACCTAAATAACTTTAATAACTTACTTATTTAAAGAGCATCATTTATTAGTGTTACCCTGGGAACTAGTTTGACATGTGCTTTCCTGCTGTAAATGTGCAAGACTTCCAAAATCCTGATAGAATTATCCATCCATTATTGAATTCACGTAAGATATTTTTCTTCTGTTACTCAGGAAAACATATGGGAGACATTAGATGTGCTCATCAAGCCACATTTGTGAATGACCCTTTCCAATGCCAGAACACAGCTGTGTCCTTCTGCTGTCACCTGAGTTTTTGATCTTAGGCCTTCTGATTGATATGACACAAAAATCTCAGGGTCATTTGATATACATTTCCCTCATGACTAAAGTTGTTGAACATTTCTTTAGGTGCTTCTAGTCCATTCAAAATTCTTCAGTTGAGAATTATTTGTTTAGCTCTGTACCCCATCTTTAATAGGGTAATTTGTCTCTCTGGAGTCTAACTTCTTGATTTCTTTGTGTATATTGGACATTACTATAACTCTATCAGATGAAGGATTGGTAAATATCTTTTCCCAATCTGTTGGTTGCCATTTTGCCCTACTGACAGTGTCCTTTGCACTATAGAAGCTTTACAATTTTATGAGTTCTCATTTATCTATTTTTGATCTTAGAGCCTGAGCCATGGGTGTTCCTGTTCAGGAAAATTTTCACTGTGCCCATGTTTTGTGCCCACTTTCTCCTCTATTAGTTTCAATGTATCTGGTTTTATGTCGAGGTCCTTGATCCACTGGACTTGAACTTTGTAAAAGGAGATAAGAATGGATAAATATGCATTCTTCTACATGCCTATTGCCTCTTGAATGCCCTACCTAGGGATCCCTCCCATATGCAGACACCAAATCCAGACACTATTGCTTATGCCAAGAAACACTTGCTGACAGGAGACTGACATAGCTGTCTCTTGAAAGGCTCTGCTAGAGACTGACCAATACAGATGCAGATGCTCACAGCCAACCATTGAACTGACCCCAATAGGGGACTTAGGAGAAAGACCGAAGGATCTGAAGGTGTTTGCAACCCCATAGGAAGAACAATAATATTAACCAAGCAGACACCTACCCCAGAGCTCCCAGAGACTAGACCACTAAACAAAGAGTATACATAGAGGGACCTATGGCTCCAGCTGCTTATGCAGCAGAGGATTGCCTGATTTCACATCAGTGGGAGGGGAAGGACTTGTTCCTGTGGAGGTTTGATGCCACAGCATAGGGGAATGCTAGAGCAGTGAGGCAGAAGTTGGTTGGTGGGTGGGTGAGTGAGCACAATCAAAGAAGCAGGGGGAGGGGTGACGGAATAGGGGGTTTGGCAGAAGGGAAATCAAGAAGGGGGATAACATTTAAAATATAAATAAATAGAACAACCAACAAAATAGAAAAGAAATGATCAATGTCCTTAATCATCAGGGAAATGCAACTCAAAATGTCACTGAGAGTCTGCCTTACAGGAAACAAATTGACTAAGGTCAAAAAACTCAGATGATAGCACATGTTGGCTAGAATGTGGAGAAAGAGGAACACGTCTCCATTGCTGGTTGGATTGTAAGCTGGTAAAACCACTCTGGTAATCAGTGTGTAGGTTCCTCAGAAAATTGGACTTAGTTCTGCCTGAGGACTCAGCTATACAGCTCTTGGGTGTAAGGACCCCCTGAAGAGGACCCCCAACTCAGGTCTCGATCAGCATGCACCCAAGGAGACACGAGAGACTGACTTGATGCAAATGGCAAAAGGCAGTTTACTATCGAGGGCCCTCAGATCAAAACTCATCCCACGCAGGGGAGAGAATCGATGAAGACCCTAGGAAGTTTGGGGCTTTTATAGGGAACAGTGTAAGGGGGGAAGGGGAAAGTCGGAAATTCTGGCGCGGTTACATATAATTGGATATTTCAAACATCAGCACTTTGTGTAAGCAATCATTTTGACAGGCTGAATGGCCCACTATTTTTGACCATGAAGCCTCAGACCTTCTAGGATAAACACCAGGTGGCCCATTACTCACTTGGGCATGTTTAGACCAGTCAAGATATGTCTTTGGTTGTTTCTACATTTTTGGTCACCTTGTCCCTAGAGGGGCTTGATATTTTTATTATGGCTATTCTCAGCAAGTTGTTGGTGGTCTCTGCTGAGTTGTTTTTAATTTTTACTCTCACATGGGCATATAACCAAAAGATGCTCCAACATATAACAAGGACACATGCTCCACTATGTTCATAGCAGCCTTATTTATAATATACAGCAGCTGGAAACATCCAAATGTTGCTCAATAGAGGGATGGATACAGAAAATGTGGTACATTTACATAATGGAGTATTTTTCAGCTATTAAAAACAACAGCTTCATGAAATTCTTAGGCAAATGGTTGGAACCAGAGAATATCAAGTAACCCAGTCACAAAAATAAAAACCCGCCAGACTGATTTCCAGAGTGGTTGTACCAGCTTTTAATCTCACCAACAATGGAGGAGTGTTCCTCATTCTCTACATCCTTGCCAGCATCTGCTATTTTCTGAGTTTTTGATACAAGCCATTCTGACTGGTGTGAGGTCGAATCTCAGGGTTGTTTTGATTTACATTTCCCTCATGACTAAGGATGCTGAACATTTCTTTAGGTGTTTCTCGGCCATTCAAGTTTCCTTAGTTGAGAATTCTTTGTTTAGCTCTGTGTCCCATGTTTTAATAGGGATATTATGTTATCTAGAGTCTAATTTCTTGAGTTCTTTGTATATATTAGCTATTAGCCCTTAATTGGACATAGGATTGGTAAATATTTTTCCCAATCTGTTGATTGCCATTTTGTTCTTTTTACAGTGTATTTGCCTTCTTTCCCCTTTAAGGGGTTTACCTACTTACTTGTGGTCTCCTGTATTTCTTTTAGTGAGTTATTTATATCATACTTAAAGGATTCTATTATCTTCTTGAGATAGGATTTTAGGTCATCATCCTGGTTTTGGGATATCTAGGGCTTACTGTGGTGGGAGAAATGGGCTCTGATTGGGTTCTGATTTTGTCAAAATATATTTGCTTCTGTTTTTTATGGTCTTGCCCTTTTTCTCTCCCCATCTGGTTATCTCTGCTGTTAACCGACATGGTTGCTCTATCTGAAGACTGTCTCCTATGTCCCTGAGTTTTTGCAAGCATCCTGGGACACTTGTGGTCCTGGCTGCACCAGATCTCCCAGGAAGCCTTCAGACTGTGGTGTCTCCAGAGCAGTACACATGCTGATGACCTATTATCCTGACTGTACCAAATCTCCTGGAAGGTGTTCAGACTGTGGAGTCTTTAGAGTAGCTCAGGCAGGAAGGAAAAAACGAAAAATTTCTTTTAATTACCAAAGAAAATTTTCTTCATATTCTGGGTCATATTCATATTCTGGGTCATATCTGTTTATTGCAAACTTATTTCATCTTATAATTTCCAATATTTTCACAGGTTCAAGTGGTGATAGGCTCTTAATATATAGCTATCATATTTCATATTAATATAGACAAAAAGATCTACTTAGCCTTTTAATAATGTGTTTATCTTGAAAATAATCCTTTTAAAGTTTTACTATAGACACTATTGCATAACTATATTGTATTTTTGTTTTCCTTTGTTCATTGATATTAGATTCTTTTCTAATGCAATATATCTACATTATAATTTCCTCTCTTTTTATGCATCTCATGACTACCCAGTACTGTTTTCATCCAGGTCCACTCACTTTCTATCCCACACTAAATGTAACAGGCTTCTATAAGAAAAACAACAAGACATAACAATAAAAATTATAAAGTAAAAATTAGCACACTGAAACTGGACAAGGCAAATCAACAGAAGGAAAACAGCCTGAGAAAATTCATGCACAAGCATCAGAGACCAACTTGTTCACACATTCAGGAGTCTCATTATAAAACACTGAATTGAAAGCCATAACATATTCATACAGGACCAGGTACAGATCTGTGCATGTCCTGTGCTTGCTGCTTCAGTCTCTGCATTCCTGTGAGCTTTGTCTGTTGATTTAGAAGGCCATGTTCTTCTTGTGTTCTCCATCCATCTGACTATTGCATTCTTATTGGTTCTTCTTCTGCAGGGTTCTATTAGTTCTGAGAAAGATATTTTATGGCTACGTTCCATTTAGAGCTGAGCATTCAATTTTGTCTGTCTCTGTTTTTGTCTCTCTCTGTGTCTGTGTCTGTCTGTCTGTCTGTCTGTCTGTCTTTCTCTCTCTCTGTCTCTCTCTCTGTCTGTCTCTCTTTTTCTCTCTCTCTGTCTCTCTCTCTGTCTGTCTCTCTCTCCCTCTCTGCATAATATGTGGGTGTTTGTCTCTGAATTCATTTCTTTTTTTTTTTTTTTTTTTTTTTTTTTTTTTAGAAAAGG
>NW_021604769.1:792829-812457 GCF_004785775.1 Grammomys surdaster
TTTTTTTTTTTTTTGGTTTTTCGAGACAGGGTTTCTCTGTATAGCCCGGGCTGTCCTGGAACTCACTCTGTAGACCAGGCTGGCCTCGAACTCAGAAATCCGCCTGCCTCTGCCTCCCGAGTGCTGGGATTAAAGGCGTGCGCCACCACCGCCCGGCTTTCTGAATTCATTTCTATCTTCTGCAGGAGGAAGCTTCTCTGATGACAACTGAATAAGCCACTCCTCTATGATTATATAAAAATATCATTCAGAATAATTTTGTAACACTTAAAAATAGCAGTAGTATTTGATTTAATCCTATGTCTCTTGGATATTCAGTCTCTGGTTCTTGGTTGCTTAGACAGCATTCAGCATGGGCTCAAACTTGTGGAATGAGCCTTAAGTCAAATCAGTTATTTATTAATTTCTCCCAGAAGTTTATACTGCCATTGTCCTAGTATAGTTTTGCAAGCAGGACAGCAAAGGGCTTTGGCTTAGTTGATGCATATGTTTCTCTTTTGATAGCCTGAAGAGTATCTTCCTATGCTAAAGGCACCAGAACATAGGAGTGAACGGTCTATAGTGTCACCAGCTTGATCTGCTTTGTTTTCAATGAGTTTTGTGAATGTTGTCTTCAGCAACAATACCTGGGTGTCCGTTTAAGAGCATCCTATTGCTTTGTTGACATGATGGGTTAATTGTAGATTTCTATTCCCCTTTTGGCCAACAACACTATTGGATATAACCTAGTCCTAGTACTGGAAGCTTCATTTGGTGACAAGAGATAGTCTGTTGGTATTCTATTTCTCCCATATTTGGAAACTTCATTGAATTGCCTTCATGTACTTCAGGAAGTTTCTATCTCACTAGATTTCTACCCCACCCTCAAATGTCTGTTAATTTTAGCTTTTTGCCTTGTTTCACTCACCCTCTATAACTGGTCACCACAATCAAACATTTCCTATCCAGAGTCTACCCATAAAATTGACTTATTTCCCCATTTCCTTTAAAACTAATTGATGTAGACACAGTACCCCCCCCAAGCTGAAATAGTAACATTTATATCTTAGCAGTAACAACTCTCTTATTGGACTTAGGGTCCACTCAATTAGACAGAAATTATGCATGGTACTGTAATCATAGCTCATTGCTTGTGGCTACTGAGATTATGAATCATGGAGGAGAAGCAATGAGTCTTCACTACTTTAAAAAATGGAAGTAGAACCTAGACGTGGTGGCAAATATCATTAATTTCAGCATTAGTGAGACAGAGCCACTTGGACCTCAGTGATTGCAAGACCACTTCGGTCTATGTAGAGAGTTAACAGGTCAGTCAGGGCCCATTTCAATAACATAAAATGAAAAATAAAATAAAAAATGACGTGTATAGATATCAACTCATTTTCATTTTAGTTTTTATTTATCTGGTATCTAATGAAAATTAAACCATTTCTTATACTTGGTCATTCCTTTATCAAACATGAAGTTTCTTTGAAAACTTAACAAACTTGATTGAAAACACAATTTTTTTTTATGTTTCACTGATTTCATTAAGATCAATTAATGGTGGTTGCAAATTTTAAGACAATAGATGAATACATGTTGGATTTTTTTTGCTTTCTATTAAACTAGATATACACATAGAAAAAATTCATAATATAACTTATAAGGCTCATTTTGTGTATTAGATTAAGAAAAAATATTGCTTAATACTTTCCACAACCTTTCTAGGGCATATTTTACATCTTTGTTCCTTAAACTATAGATCAAGGGATTCAACATGGGGATAATCAGAGTATAAAAGATGGATGCCACCTTATCAGTGTCAAAGGAGTGACTTGATTTGGGCTGCACATACATAAATATCAAAGTCCCATAGAAGACAATGACCACTGTCAGGTGGGACCCACAAGTAGACAAAGCTTTCTGCCTGCCTTCAGCTGAATTCATCCTAAAAATGGCTATAAGAATGAGTAGATAAGAAAAGAGGAGGACCACTAGAGATGAAACCAAATTAAACCCTGCTGAAATCAATATAATAATTTCAATATCATGTGTATTAGAACAGAGCAATGATATTAAAGGGAGACTGTCACAGAAATGACTAATGATCTTGTAACCACAAAAAGGTAAAGCAAAAATTTTTATAGTTATCAGAAGAGAAATAATGACACTATAGAAATAAGGAACTGCCACTAGCATCCAGCATACCCTATGGGACATGATGACAGTGTAGAGCAGAGGCTTACAGATGGCCACATAGCGATCATAAGACATTGCAGACAGAATAAAGAGTTCACAAATGATGAACACAAGAAAGAAAGTTAGCTGTATTGCACAAAGATGATTACTGATTGTATTTTGGATGACAACAAAATTTACCAGCATTTTGGGGCCCACAGCTGTAGAATAACCCAGATCAGTGATAGCGAGATGTCTGAGAAAGAAGTACATGGGTGTTTGCAGTCGGGAGTCCACCATGGTAAGGATGATCATGCCCGTGTTTCCCATTAGTGAGATTAGATAGATGATGAGAAACAATCCGAACAATGGAGCCTGAAGCTCAGGCCGATCAGTGATGCCCATCAGGATGAATTCAGTCACCACTGTGAGGTTGCGTTTCTCCATCTAGGCTTACAGCAAATTCTGTTCTGGATTGATACAATAGCTTACCCAATAACTTTTCTGCACTTTTACCTGGAAGAATTTGCAATATGCAAAACAAATATAAATTAGATAAATCCAAACTTACCAATTGTGTTATTTACAAATGAAAATATCTTTACTTAAAAAATTATTTAACTAGCATTTAAGAGAGACAGAAATAGATTAGGAGTTTTTGGTTTTGTTTTATTTTAATAATGTCCTTCTAACCTAGGGCATAATTATATTTTCTATGTCAAAACTGAACAAGGTTAGAAATGGAAAATTACATTTTAATGTAGAATCAATATTATGAAATTTTTATTTCCATATATAATTATAAAATTCATATATATTATGAAGTTTTCATTTTTCATGTATAATAATTATTGTACAGTTTAAAATAGTTTGAGTTATATCTATGAAGCCACTTTTAATATTATAGAGGAGTTTTATGAATTATTTTTAACAATACAATGAAATATTTAATTTAATGGTGTAAAATTGCTGACCTCAAATTACAGTGACTATCATTAATAGAAACAATAATTAAAAGAAGAACACCATGAAGACTTTATTCCAAGAAGTCTTATAACCTAGATTAAAATGAATAACTAATGAATAATGTCTGAATAAGGAAACAGAACAGAGGCTTGAATTCAGCCATTAAGATTAATTGCTGCTGTTCCATAGGATCCAGGTTTCACTCACAGCATCTATATAATGCTTAATTACTTAACTCATGGTGTGTTATTTGTCATGTCCTCTTTTTGCTTCTGAGGGCACCAGCCACCGACATAGTGCAACCCATACATTCAGACAATTACTTATTATACATAATACTTTAATAAAGTAATTAATTAAATTCTAAAATAAGAAAATATATTATATATAAATATATTATAATATGTAGTTTATAATATTTACACATCAATATTATCAGTGCTTTATCTTAGTTTATAATTCTGATAAAAAGTTACTTTGGCAAAAATGCGAGTTTGCAAAGAACATTATTCTTATGGATATATAACTAACGTATAATGAAGGATTTCTGAGATGAAGAAAGTATAAACTACCTACATACTAGTCTCCTAATTTATATACATATATATATAGTGAGTAATAACATTTCTTTAGGAGACAAAACAAGCAATGTACAGAAATGATAATTGTTAAATCAAATGGTAGGAAAAGGCTCTAAGTTTACTGTGGGGAAAGTAAAAGCATACACCTCACTGCATTAAACTTACATCTCATTAATTATAACTTGAAAGTAAATTGTTTAAATATTGCTTAGGCTAGTCAGACCTACTTATTGCTTACCAGTCTCCATGCATATGTCCTCCTCCTAAGAGAAATATAGAAATTTAAATACAATTAAATTACCTGATAGCTGCAATAGGTGCCATAAAGAACATATTTACTCTTTTTTGTCTTTTTATAAAATCATTTAAAATAAATTATACTATGTGTTCAATAACAATTTCAATACAAATATATATTATGTATTTATGATAATAAAAAAGTATGTATTTAGGATTCTAAGAAAAGTAAAATAATTTTCTCATAATGCCCTTTTTACTTTTTATGATTGTTTTTAAAGTTATTCTTGGAGTTTATCAGATTGCATGAGAATGAAAGTGTATTCTGGATGCTGCGTAACTAATATATGTCTAAGTACTTTAATATATTTATTTTACTAATCATGCTTTTCTGATGGAATTACAAAAATAATTTTTATTTTACTTTTAAATATACAATGAAAGATGTGCATATGAACATCTATTTAAACAATAATTAGAGTTTGAAGTGTTTTTTAAAAGAAAATTGATCAATTGGCTAAATATTTGGAATTTCAAGAGAGCTTTGAATCTTTGAATTTAAATATACTAACCAAGTTAGGTATGCTTCTTTTAGTCTGATCTTTTCTGTTAAAGATAAAGGTGCTTATATACAACCCAATAATTTAAAAAAAATACCATGCGGACTTTTAGAAGATTATTATGAGCATGTAGCTCCTGAATCCACACTATAATATCAAATTGTAAATGCAGGAAGCTATTTGTATGGAGACATCACAGAGTGTTAGCCCTGCACACATCATTGAATGAATTGTATATTTATCTAGCATAAGACCTTATAGAAATAATTTGTTTATTACCTACATTCACTTCTATGAACTTTCAGTCTGCCTCTGGCATATCATCCTTACACTGCTCTAAAACAATTCATGAATTTATTTATTTTAATCTTTAGAGACTTGATGCTTATTACGAAATGATATGCAATTAGTTACTTGTCCCTATAGTATTTGAGAGTTTGATAGTGCTTAGATTTTGCTCAGTAATTACCTGTTAGGAACATTAATTACAGACGAATTATTTTGGAAGCTTCAAAAAATAGAATTCAAACTACCTCTCCTGCTGTGCCATTTTATCTCTCTGAGACTGTCTCTTTGTCAAATATCTTTCTGTGTTTGTCATGTGGAGACTAAGAAATTCCTGAGAATACTGGTGAAGTACCAGTGGGTCTGAGTGTGTATGTGCATAGTACATATTTAATATATACTATATAAAATATATATTATTTACATCATATAAAATATATTGCATAATATATTATATATTCCATATGTAATAATTCATATGCAAAGAAATATATATAATTGCATTATAAATATAATATAAAATGACTTTATGTGTATGACGACTTGCTTTTTGAAATTAAAATATAATTATATAATTTCTCCCTTCTCATTCCTTCATCCAGTTGTTATGTGATCTCCTCTTTGGTTCTCTTCTATTTTCATAGAATTTTAAAACTATTTTTACAAGTACACATACACACACACGCACACACAGACACACAAATACCACATACACAGATTTATCCCTAAGTATGTAAATGCTTGCATTTATGTGTGTGTGTGTTTGTGTGTGTGTGTGTGTGTGTGTGTGTGTAAATAAAGCCTGCTTAACTCACATTATGTTGCTTTATGCATGTGATTTAAGGGTTGACCACTTGTTACTAGGAAACCAGTTCAGGAAGTCTTTTGTGTGGGGTGTCTTTCATGTTAAGACTATATCTCCCATTATCAGATTTTCTTAGTTGCATATAGCTCTATGTGTTTAGTTGAAGACACAAGAGGTTTCTCATTGCTTTTTTATTCTTAAAAAGCCCCCTTCAATATACCTTTTCAAGGATTAATATCTTCTAATAAATCAGAACACAAAGAAACAAATATTTATTGACTATTTGGTTATTCTTTAGGCCTGTCAATTTTATCCATAAAATTAGCAATTACAAGTCAAACCATTACTAAGGAGGAACTATATCAATCTCTTTAACCATTTTTTATTCCAAATAAAGGCATTATAAGGTATTAATTATGCCTTTTCTAAAACAGACATCCATGAATGAATGAAAACTCAATGAAAAAGAAGGCTTTAAGTGATGTTTCTTCCGCTGATATTTCCCACATAAGACTATATAATGAACCAAATGTGAACATTGAGATACTTATTCTGTTTCTCCTCATTTGATTACTACAAGTCTATGGAGGTAAAGAAAGTTTCTTATTAAAAAAGAAAAAAAAAGCCAAACACAAACAAACAAACAACCGCACATATACAGTGAACCGTGGAGTTGCTTCGGCCTAGCTGCCTTGAGATGCCCGTGTCATAATTTTTCAGGTTAAAGTTCAAGGGCATCCCCTCGCATCAATGCCAGATAAGGCCATCCTCTGCTACATATGCAGCTGGAGCAATGGGTCCCTGCTTGTGTATTCTTTGGTTGGTAGTTTAGTGCCTAGGAGATCTGCGGAGTCTGGTTGGTTGATACTGTTATTCCTGCTATAGGGTTGCAAACCCATTCAGCTCCTTCAGTCCTTCCCCTAACTCCCCCATTGGGGTCCCCATGCTCAGTCTGGTGAATGGCTACAAGCATCTATACCCATACACATCTATACTGGTCAGTCTCTGGCAGAGCCTCTCAGGAGACAGGTCTATCAGTAAGCACTTTTTGGCATCAGAAATAGTGTCTTGGTTTGGTAGCTGTATATGGGATAGATCCCCAGATGTAGCAGTCTCTGGATGGCCTTTTCTTCAGTCTCTGGTCCACTCTTTGTCTCTGTATGCTTCAGTCCTATTTAGAAGGGGCAACAATATAATCATGAGAGGTAGAGGATGGGAGGGACTTGGGAGGAAGGAAGGAGGGGGAGGGGAAAAGGGGGTGGGATCAGGTGTGGAGGAGACATACAGAGGGTCAGGATATTGAACAGTGGTGTGCAGCAAGGGGGCATGGAGAGGGGCAAAGTTCCAGATACCAGGAAAGCTAGAGGCTCCCAGGACCCAATGGGGATGACATTAGCTGAAATACTCAGCAAAGGGTAGAGAGAACCTGTAATGACAGTATCCAGAGGTTAGGCATGGCTCACGGCTGAGCTGTGGGGCTACCCACCCATCTCAAAAATTTTCACTCAGAATTGCTCCCCTCTAAAGGAAATGGATGATGACCTTAGTTTTCCTGTTAGGCAAGTAGATATTTAGAATATTCAGATGTGCACATTCCCTGTACCACTCATAATCTTGAGTATAAATAACATAGACAACTGTAAAGTTTAAAAGAGAAGTATATAAAATACAGTTATATAAACATACATGGACATGACTAATTAAAATAATTTAAAAAATGCAAGAAATCTTTCCACTTCCCAGAATATCTACTTACTCACATGATATAGCACAGTGATTCTGTTACTTGCAGTTTTGGTCAAATGTCCCCAGAAACCATTTACATACACAAAAATATTTCATCAATAACTATATTTATAATTCATCTCTTTCTTAAGAAAGTATTTTGCTTATCTGTTCTTGATTAAATTTATAATACTTTCACTGTGAATAAATGGTAAGAAAACTCCAAACACGTAGAGTCTTTATGGGCTTGCTCCTCCTTTTGAGGCTTTTAAACAAGAGTGACATCCATATAATGAATTACTAGAATCACATTCCACATTAACATTTAGAAAAGTTATTCAATAATTTTCTATGTCCTTTGTAGTGAATATATTACATCTTCATTTCTCAAGTTACATATCAAGGTATTCAACATGAGATGACAGAATATAACAGAGAAAAGCTACTTTATCATTGCATACAAATGACTAGACTGTGGATACAGAGACATTATATCGAAGTCCCATAGAATATAGTAAAATCTGTGAGGAAGGATCCACTTATTGAGAGTTTCTAGATTCCACATTTGAATAAGGAACAATTTTTTTTCTTTTTTAAATATCAAGGATAGAAATAGTTGTCTTTGCTGCTCTTGCTTCAGGAATATTTTCATCATCTAAGATTTTTATCACAATTTTATATGATATCATGTGATTTTGTATATGTACTTGTCTTATATTTTACAATATTAGGAATTAGGATATTAGAAAACACAATGAAGAAATAAAATTTTTAGCTTAAATTAATTTATTCGGAGCAAACAAGAAACAGGCTATATGGCATGACATGTAGAAATGGAATCCAAACAAAACTTTATATTAAAACATACAAATATATAAAAAGGGGATACATCATATAAAAAGATTAACTTGAATTCAAAATGTATCAGTGTTTTTCTTTATATCTGTACTTAGCATGTGGCCATCCCACAAGACAGTAATATTACCCAGCTAAAGTAATGTTAGTTATACTACATATAAGCTATCATGTATTTTCTTTTTACTCTACCTTACAATTTTAAAATTTAAGTAGGATATTCACACACATTTTCCATTTTCTCTGCAAGGACTGTTTCACCTCTTTGTTCCTCAAACTGTAGATCATGGGATTCAGCATGGGGATAACCAGTGTATAGAACAAAGAAGCGATTTGACCAGTCTCAAAGGAGTGAGTGGATTTTGGTTGTGCATACATGAAAAACAGAGTACCATAGAATATAACTATCACTGTCAGATGAGAACCACAGGTTGAGAAGGCCTTGTGCCTGCCCTCTGAAGAGTTCATCCTGAAAATTGACACAAGGATCAAGATATAAGACATGGATACTACCAGAAGAGAAAAAATCAAGTTAAAAGTTGCAAAGATTAAAATTATCAGCTTAATTTCATGTGTGTCTGAGCATAACATCAATATCAATGGCAGACTGTCACAGTAGAAATGCCTGATGATATTATGGCCACAAAATGATGAAGTGAAAATCTTGATAATGGTCAGTAAAGATATAAATATGCTATAGAGGTATGGTATTGCCACCAGAACATGGCATAATCTTTGTGACATGATGATTGTGTAAAGTAGTGGATGGCAGATGGCTACATAGCGGTCATAGGCCATGGCTGACAGAATAAAAACTTCAGTGGTGATAAACACGCTAAAGAATGTCAGCTGGACTGCGCACCCATTATAGGAAATTGTAGGTTGATCAGCAACAAAGTTTATTAACATTTTAGGCCCCACAGCAGTTGAATAACCAAAGTCAGTAAAAGAGAGTTGTCTGAGGAAGAAATACATAGGTGTCTGAAGCCTAGAGTCTATTTTGGTGAGTATGATCAAGCCCAAATTACCTACTACAGAGATCATATATACAATGAGGAAGAGTCCAAATAAAGGAACTTGGAGCTCAGGGAGATCTGTAATTCCAGTTAGAATAAAATACTTCAGTACTGTCAGATTGTATGTATCCATCTGTATAGAAACCTATACTGTTAAAGAAATAAAAAAAGATAATCATTAATTATGTTAGAGTCCACAAGTAGCAATACTGTATTTTTTTTTTTTTACTTAACACAGGGAAAATGTTTATTTAGCTCATTCTGGAGGTCTAAGAACATGGCACTGGCAATTGTTTGATCTCTTTTTAATACAATACAACAGGACTGCAGGCATCTCAGTGACAGTTTGTGCGAAAGTATAGACAAGTGGGAAAGGGGGTAATCAGGAGAGATGCCTGCATCCATTACAACAACCCATTCACAAAGGCACTAACTCACTCATAAGTAAAGCACATGAATCACACCAGTAATAGGTTAATCTAACTCATGACTCCACTATGTGCTATCACCCAGGGTTCCACAATCTCTCAGCGCTGTCACACTGAGGATTGGGCTTTATACACATGAGCTTTGGAGAGCAAACTTCAACCAGGTCCAAACCAGATCACTGTCCTCATCAATCTTCTTCCTAGTTCACCTTTCCTTTATAAACACTGTGAAATTTGTATGTTAGCATATATTGTAAAATTAGCATTCAGTTTACCACTGGCTCTACCTGTCAGCGTTTTCAACCTTTCAGTGAAGATGTCAGTCTCTACTCAGCCTAACCTGTTTCCTAGTTTGGCATGGTGATAGAGTCTGCTATGTATTTGTCATAAATATTATATATATTTACATATATATATATATAATATATTATATTGTATAATAGCAGGTCAAAAAATAATTATGTAATGATAATTCAATATTCAATTTCATTTAAATGAAAATACACTGAGAACCTCCATTATGCCCCATGCCCTTGAAGCCTGGCAAAGTCTGCATTAATTTATCCTTATTTGCATTTTGAGCAAGCTTCTCTAGTCACACCAACACAGGCATTTTGAGAAGAAGTGACACACCCCAGGTATTTACATTGCCATAATTCATGTAATAGTCAAGTTAAATAATCAAATTTTCCTTAATGACCTAGAGCCATTTCTTTCTATATTAGAACAAAATATAACATACTAAAAAAAAGTAACTGTTGCTTGTGTGGAATTTAGTCCACCCCATGTTTTTTCTTATTTATTGTTTTAGAACAAGGTCAAATTTCCTTTGTAGTTAGCAATCATTGCCATACTTCCAAGTATATCAAATTCCTAAGGAAATATGTGACTAAAAGGTTGTTATTTACTTATTTTGTTGTATTTGTTATTCATTTCCTCTTCTTTTTTTGCAATAATGTATTTTTGTATTTATATACAATATCTGTTATATTACATAGTATGAAAATGTATTTTATATTATTTTTAGATGTTAGTACGTGTATATAAAATTACAATGATTCTATCTTTTAAATTTTATAATATCTTAAAGCCTAAAGCAATGAAAAAATTGTTTTATGTTAATAAAAATATAAAATTTGAAGCTTCTCCTAAAAACTCTGATACAGTTCATTTTATTGTTATATAAGATAATGCCAAAATATAACTAAAAAAAATTCAGCATGAAACTCACTAAACAATTTTCTGTTAATGGGAGAAAATTTTGCATTTTATGGCAAAATTTATGTCACATATTTTAATTCATTAGAATAGAGGCATCATCCTTTGAAAATTTTACACTTGGTTCTATAATCAGATGATTTATTTATAAATCAAAAACAGCAAAATCTTTACAAAATAAAGCATAAATCAACTGATACTATCAGGAATATTTTTAAAGAAGCATTTGGTCTTAAAGATAATTAGTATGTTAAATGTTATTTCCAGTATGGATGACAAGTATAAGAGAAACATCAGCTATGCTATTGAAATGAATTCTACTAAAAAGCTAATAAACAAAGCACTCTTACTCATGATGTACAAGAATGTATAAAGCATCAAATGTACTTGCTATTCATTTACATGACCTGAATTACCTTGTTATCAAATCATCAACATTAAATCTACTGTAAGGCAAGAAAACTAAAAGTATTTCTCATGAATACAAGTAAAAGTTATGAATGAGTCAAACATTCATAATAAAATATTGAAATACAAAACCCAGTAGTAATTATAAAAGATTAAAGTTTAAAGTCAACTGTGTAGTTTATATTTGGGAATATATATGTATGTACATACATAAATGTAGCGTCAATTAAAAGAAATGGAGGTCATGACTTAAAAGAAAGCAAAGAGGAGCCTGTGGGAAAATGTGATTGTACCTTATTCTAGGATTAATGCCAGACAAACTATAAGACAAACAAATGAAAACTTCTAAATTATAAACAAAGGCATAAAATAGTTCTATTCAGAGACAGCAAGATTTTTGTTCCTGCTCCATAATAAGCAGCCCATATTAGCTACTTTTCTTGTGTTCAAAGACTTGAAAAGAAATTTAATGATGGAACGATTTATTCTGTCTAACGGCTTGAGGGACATAATGGGATAAGGAGGGCAGCTGGACTTGTCTGTGCAACAAGGACTGCCCACATAGTAGTCAATAAGGAAGCAGTGTGCACTGACTGTGTAGAGTCAGGGCTGGCTTGTAACTATGAATCTTCCCCCCAGAAAGCTTGTGTCTGCCAGGTATTGACACTGTCTACCAGGTTTTACAACCTGACAAAACAGTACTATAACCTATGGACAAAGTGTTCAAACATTTGTTTATGTGGAAAACATCTCACATTTAAGCATTAGAAAATATTGAAAAAAAGTTAAAATACTTAATAATCCAATTCATTACATTTTCAGTGCATAAAAGTATTGTTTAGAAATCAATTCCATATATATATATATATATATATATATATCTTAAGAAAGAAGATTTATATTCTGAAAAATACTGATGAACAAATAATTTAATATATGAAAATGTTATTTATTTAATGGAGAACAATTTTATAGCTGCTCATACCAAAATTGTCCAGAAACCCAACTAGTTTATTAAATCTCTGTGGCAATTATGAAAGGGATTTAAAAAGTCAATAATAAAATTTAGATGGAATTCTAAGAATTTCCAAGGTACTCAAAATAAGCAAACAGAAAAAAAGTAAAGAAGTTTCTTCTAAGAAGTTAGAAGATTTATATATTCTGATTTCAGCTCTTAATTTTAGATATTAATTTTAGCCATCACTGTTCTTTTTTTTTGACTCTAGTCTCCTGTAGCTCAGAAATTGAGAACCACATCAGTGTACCTGTGAGCTATATTAATGATATTCTAATCAAGTTGCTTTTCATAGATTTATGCCTACAGTAGCAATGGCAAAAGTTTAACATTGGTTACTTTACAAGCATGTTTCCCAAAGAATAAACACATACATTCTGGACTATAGTAAGTACAAGCACTATGTGTATACATGTATGCCCAAATTAAGTGGAAGGCATTCAGTGGAGAAAGACGAGTCCCTACAACAAATAGTGCTGTGACCTATAAATGAAGGATGAAGATAAACCCTTCCCTCCCTCTACCAAGTACAGAATTAATTCCATGTTGTTCTTGACTTTGTTTTTCAAAGCAGATTATTGAAGCATAATAAAGTCTAGATTTCAGAAACTTGTAACAGGCTATGACTTAGATTCTTAGGAGGAGATTCAGAAACAAATACAGGATACTCACTTCTAACGATGAATTTTTCATGCATTTTCCTTGTGTGTTCTCAACACCATAGGAATGATTTATGAGTTTTCACCCCCCTCGTGGGGCTCTTCCTAAGTCAAAGAAAAGCAATTTACTAATTCTACCTGGGCTTTGGAAAGCTTCATAAAGAGCCCATGAGACATTTGATAATTATAGGATACTTATATTTCCATGTAAGTAGTATTATGGGAGATATCTCCCACCATTGCTTTTTATTAATTTTTCTCTACTGTGTCTCAGATACTTAGAATCAAGTTATTCTACCTGTAAGACACATTAGTGATAATGTAAAAAGTTGCATTTTATTGAGTTATGCCTATAGCTATATGGCAGAACTTTAATGCAGGATGCTTTAAAACAAGTTATTTCAAAAACTATTTGTATTTTTCTATATTTTTGTGATACATTGAATTAGTTTGCAAAGTATTAGACAGATTTACAAATCCAGACATCCTAAATTAAATTTTTACAAGATTAACCTATCTATGTAATGAGATCCAAGATTATATAGCAACAACTGAAAGAAAATATTTTCCGCTTTTAGAAAAGTCTTCTAGTGTATTTTCTACCATGAATGGCCCCATGATTCATAAAAATAGCAGCACAAATATTACACTTATTTCCAACACCTTTGCCTTCATCTATTTAATTTATTTTTAGAATATACTTGACAGATCAATGGTTTGATAGATAAGCTCCATAAGTAATGATCAAATAAAATGGCTATCTGTATAAATATGAGCATAACTAAACATAATATATTCTACATTCACAATTTTCCAACAAATGATATGATGCCATGCTTTTTAGGCTGAGTTAGTCTCTTGCTATCTCTCTCTCTTTCTCTCTCTCTCTCCCTCTCTCTATGTCTCTGTCTATATAATTGATGGTATCTAGTTAATTCCATGTCTTACTTTTACACATAATTTAAGATAAAAATGAACATTTAAGTATCTCTTTGGTTATTAAATTTTTATTTTTATGTAACTGTGAAAATTGTAAGATGAAATATGAATTAAGATAAACTCCTTCAGAGCCCATTTAGGACTGACTGTTTCAACGTCTTCCATCCTTTGCACATTATCCAGTTAGAGAATTTCTGTGTTCATCACCACCTACTGCAAAAAAAGCTTCTCAGATGAGTTTTGACTGATCCTTTGCTCTATGTGTTAGGTCTATGTGTTTCTCTCTTCTAGTTATCTATAAAGCATGCTAAGTGATCTGAAAGGCAATGTTCTGGTGGGCTCTGGCATCTAACACTTGCTTTCTAGTTTTGGAAGGTCTAAAAGAACAGACATGAAGGAAGAAATACATCCCCAGGGTTGTGTTTTGAGGCTTCAAAATCTTTGCTCAGTTCCCAGATCATATCCCAGATATGAGACCCCACTTCTATTCTAGCCATATTGCCTCTGGACTCCTCCCTCTCCCCATGATTGATTCATCTTCTTTTGAAACATTAAAACCAGAAAAACATCCTTCTGTAAGTTTTTACAATTGTGGAATTCTTTCGCAACTATGGAAATGTAATTAATATAGTTTTTAGTAGGCTATTGAGGAAATATAGCTATGTAGTATAGAGATATAGAACTTTTAATTCATTTTAGTTATGCAATTGGTGATGGGACACATTATGCACTTCCTCCATTTACCATCTGCCACAGAATCTTGTAATCTACATTGATTTATATTCTAGTTTCCATTTAAGGAACAGAGTTTTCATATTTGTCCTTTGTTGTCAAAGTTTTAAAATAATAAAAATATGATCCAGTATTATTTATTTTTAATCCAATGTCAAAATATTATACATGTGCTGCCCATAAACATATACATGTACAAACAAATTGTTTGTTTAAGCATTAATCTATTTATAAGCATTTGATTACAACCTTATCTTCATTATCATGAGTATATGAGTATCTCTTTGCTATGCTTAATTTATTTCCTTTGGAAGTATCCTTGGATCAAAATAACTGAATCATAGAATACATAACCATTTCCTACTCCTTTCTTTTGGTGATGAGAGGCTCAAAACTGTCCTCCATAAGGATTATGTCACCAATTATCTGAGGTGTTCCATTTTGTCTTTCTGTTTAATGAAATTGCTAATAGAAAATAATCTAACTCTAGGGGGTAAATAGCTTTGATCCAGATGGTTAGCCTACTCTATTCCAGTATTATAATATAATTATATCATTTCTCATTACCTTTTCCTCCCTCTAGCCTCTCATATTCATATTTTCCTTGTCTTTCTCTTGAATTCATTACCTGCTTTTCATTAGCTGTTGTTACGTGCACACACACACACACAAACACACACACACACACACACACACACACACACATATATATATATATATATATATATATATATATATATATATATATAGAGAGAGAGAGAGAGAGAGAGAGAGAGAACCCTGTCAGTTATATGATATCATTTGCATGTATTTGTATGTACCTTTTCAGGTCTGACCACTTGGTATTGAATAACCAGTTAGTATGCTCTTGTTTGGAAACTGCTATGTCTCCCACTCTAAGTGTTTCTTATTTGTCTATACCACTTGGTCTGTGACTGAGAACTTTTGAAGTTCCTGTGTTCTCTTTGGCATGGCTACTTCTTCAACCCATGTTTAAACGTTATCTTCCAGCACTTGAATTTTTGCTTCCTGATGCAGATCATATATACCTTTGTTTAAATTGCACATGTTATACCTAATAGAATTCTGAGTGGAAAATTATCCTAAGAGATAAAATATGCAACCAAGTCCAGTGTTTAATACTACATTTAATAATTCAACTAATACATATTAAATTTTACAAAACATTTCATTGTATATTCACACATGTATATAGGGTATTTACATACTACATTATGTGTTCCATCATCTTCTTCCCTCTCTTCACATATTCAACTTTCCATTTCTAATAATACAAGTTCTAGTTTTACATCTTTAAAAAATATTCTACACAAGAGTACATATACAATACTTCTTTATAAGTTTGGCATAGTTTGTGCAACATGATGATCTCCAGTTCTCTTAATTTTTCTGACATTATTTCCTTTCTCTTCATGCCTGAGATGTTCAATTCTCTATATAGATAATGTGTCTTTATCCATATAGTTGCTGTTAGAAGTGATGCTGGTTTCTTGTCCTAGTTGTTGTGAATATATGAGAATAAACATTGGTATTTAAAAACCTCTATTTTATGCTGTTTTAATTAATCTTTGCAGATATTCAAGAATAGCACTAATTGATCAGACCTCATTATACTTTCAAATATATACTTTCAATACTTATTATATTTATACTTTCAATTATTTAGTAAGAATTATTCACTATTCTTTGCAAAGCATATATGTAGAGCATAATACAGGAAATATTTCTTTTAAATGGCAGCATGCCAGTATGATGTGTAGTTCTATACAGATGGCATATAAGGAAGAAAAGAAAAATACCCATTTCAATACATGTCTTTAGCCAAAGAAAGTCTAAAGTGAGGTACACACATGAATGTGTCTCATCCATTTCACCATAGGCAAATGCCAAAGTAAGAATAATGCCAAACTTTAGGCACTAGCAAGGAACTTTTTGTGAAACCAAGTTTAATACTAAAATAAAAACCAATTCTAATAAACTGCATTTTGAAAGCAAGGAAAACTTTGCAAAATCACTATACCTTTTAGGTCCAGATCACTTAAAAGTCTAGTACACATTATGTGCAATAGTATATAATCAGAATGATAAAATGCACATTATTACATTTTGCTTTATTTATTTATTTCTTGTAGGATCCAAGAATGCAACAAGACATGTAGATATGTTAGGCAAACTTTGTGCTTCTAGGCTATCTCCCCTTTAAACTAAAGTTTAAATACAAATTTTACAGACATTTTTCCATAGCTTTAGAAGAGCACCTTTTACCTCTTTATTTCTCAAGCTGTAGATAATGGGATTCAGCACAGGAATTACCAAGGTGTAGAACACAGAGGCCATTTTATCATTCTCAAAAGAGTGACTAGATTTGGGCTGTACATACATAAAAAACAAAGTCCCATATAATATAACTACTACTGTCAGGTGAGACCCACAGGTAGAGAAAGCCTTGTGTCTGCCTTCTGCAGAGTTCATCCTGAGGACAGCCACCAGGATAAAGATGTAGGACACAAGTACTACAGAAAGGGATGAAACCAAATTAAATGCTGAAAAGATCAATATGATAAGTTCAATGTCACGTGTGCCTGAACAGATCAAGGTCAGCAAAGGGAGACTGTCACAGTAGAAATGGCTAATAACATTATGGCCACAGAAGGATGAAATAAAAATTTTGAAAGAAATCAAAGAAAGAAAGGCACTGAAGAGATAAGGAATTGTCACCAATACCCAGCAGACTTTCTGTGACATGATGACAGTGTAGAGCAGGGGGTTGCAAATGGCCACATAGCGGTCATAGGCCATAGCTGACAGAACAAATAACTCACTAATGATGAAGAAGATAAACAAAGATAGCTGGAATGCACACCAATTGTAGGGAATGGTATTATTATTTGTTACAAAGTTTACCAACATTTTTGGTCCCACAGCTGTTGAATAGCCAAAATCAATGAATGCTAGATGTCTGAGAAAAAAGTACATAGGTGTTTGTAACCTCTCATCCAACTTTGTAAGGATGATCATGCCTAAATTTCCTACCATGGAGGCAACATAGATGAGAAAGAACAGTACAAAAAAAGGAGTCTGTAGTTCAGGGCGGTCTGTGATGCCCATAAGAATGAACTCATTCAGCACAGAGAGGTTCTGATTCTCCATATAGAGAGATAAGGAAGTATTTATTTGGAGCAATCTTCAAAGCACACTGGGATTCAGGAAATTACCTGTTAAAATTTCAGAATTCAAGTCACATTATGTAAGAGAATCCTATGTTTTTATGTTCTTCACTTGTTTATTTTGAAAGAAAGTAATTTTAAATGATTCATCTGCAATACTGAACACTGATACAAGGTTAAAAATATTGCACATGCATAGCATATACATTTGACGTTGTCTTTCTGTAATACGCTAAACATATCTGCAAAGTATGTGTAGTATCTTTATAATTTTATGTGCAAACATATCATTTAAAAGATGATTGATCTAGATTAAGAATCTTCATCTTTTTAAGCACTTTTGCTTTAAAATACATATAATTGTGAAACATTATTTAGAGAGAAGTGAAATGGAACAAATCATTTATATGTGTCTCAGCTTTACATTGTTACAACTCATCCATGGAAACATCATGAACTCCCTATATAGGAATTGTATATATCTCCTGATTGTAGCATCTTCTATCAAATACCATCCTGGCTCCTTAACTATTCAATATTATGAAACTGAATCCTCATTCTGTTTTTAATCCATCTAGAGTGAATAACTGATCTCATTCTTGCACTAGTTCAGAACATAGTACATTGAAATGATGAGTCCTGTGTTGCTATTATTCATTCTAGTATGTTTTAAGTATCCATGTACAATCATGGTAATTAACTTGTCAAGTTGTACTCCTAAGCGAACTCTATAACTATACATAATTCACTATTGGAAGCATATGACTCAAGGAGCAGATGATATATTCAGTCTGAAGGAATAATGTCTACTGTGATGCAGGAGGAACAACAAATGCTGTACCAAAGAAAGATCTATGGTTACCAGGAGTAAATATATATGGAAAACTTAATTTTAAACAAATAATATGCAAAAACAAGCAAATAAATATTAGATGCCTAAGAAGAAATAACACCCATAGAAATTTACTATGCTCATGTTTTAATTTTGACTACTTTAAAATATTATTTAATTTTTCATCAGCTAAATATTTATAGATCTGAATTACCAACTGCAGTCTTTTAAATGTGCACTCATTAATTCCTTTCTGATATGCTTTATATGTTTGGTTGTTTATAAACAAATGTTTTCAAATACATAAGTATTTATATTGTACATAAAATACTGTACAGAACATTATATAGAATATAAAAATGTGGAGTACTATATTCCTCTTTTAATTATGGCTAGAAAACTTAGAAATGCACATGTGCATACACACACACACACACACACACACACACACTTCGTTATATGTACATAACAAATGTTTTCTGGGCACAATTTAATCAATACCTTCATAAATTTATGGTTATCTGCACAACAAGACCTGCACAAGATCAAGCTAGCTAAAAATACTGGCATAAATGTCAGAGGTACTCTTCTCTAGCCCCTTCTGTTATTAAAAAACTCTTTGGAGTTGATACTTTCTCAGGAAAGGAAAATAAGTCTGTTGAGGATGTGGGTCGTCTTTGGTTTCTCATGCTCCAGTGAATGACATCATAGCCGTTCATACTTGAGCAGCAGTAAGGGGACTTAATGTATTATAAAAACACAGACATGAATTTTAGAGAGCTGTGTAGTAGAGGATACATGGGAGGATTGAATGGAGAATATAGAGAGTATATTTTATCATATTTCATTCTAACATGTATGAAAGTCTCTCAGACTCCAAAGTGTCCGGGTGTCCGGAATATGTACTAGACTATGATCTCTCTCTCTCTCTCTCTCTCTCTCTCTCTCTCTCTCTCTCTCTCTCTGTCTCTCTCTCTCTCTCTCCCTCCCTCCCTCCCTCCCTCCCTCCCTCCCTCCCT